>NC_084741.1:12370614-12425614 GCF_033978785.1 Entelurus aequoreus
TGTGGCACCTTATGACAAGAATATGTTGATTGACAGTCTAAAAGTAACAAGTCTCCCGTCACTTACTTTCACAGCTTTTGTATATTTTTATGTATATAATATAAGAATCACAATTAGTTGTTTTTTCCTCCTCAAAATCGTACAGCCCTTGTAGTCATGTCATCTTGAGAGGTAAGAACTCATACACTGCAAAAACTGAAATCTAAGTAAGATTATTTATCTCATAAGGGTGATATTTGCTTATTTTCTGTCTGATAAGATAATTCTTCTCACTAAGCAGATTTTATGTTAGTGTTTTACTTGTTTTAAGTGTTTTGGTCCTAAATGATCTCAGTAAGATATTACAGCTTGTAGCTGAGATTTTATGACTTATATTGAGTAAAACATGCTTGAAACTAGAATATCAACTGTTGCAAAGCTGTGTCATCAACACTCACAAGTATAAAACTACTTTTTTAAAGTTATAATTTCTTACTTCAAGCATGAAAAATAAAAATCATGATGCCGAGCGCATATCATTATGTCAATATAATGGCATTAGCATTTACTTAATTTAAGAATATTTTTCAACATATTAAGCAAAAAGGTCTTCTTTTTTTTTTTCTTTTTTTTTTTCTACCATGGAAAGTTGTCTGTTATTCTGTCAGGCTGGGGTGCTGAGTGTACATTATTGAGAAATAAAATGATTTTTTGATTTTAGCAAATGGCTGCAATAAACCAAAAAGAGTGAAACATTTAAAGGGGTCTGAATCCTTGTTTATTCTTATTTAAAAAAAATCTTTATTAGAGTCAATTTTAAAGATGTTTTAAGGCCATATTTTTGCAACCAGAAGGAGCTAACCCATACTTGCCAACCCTCCCGTTTTTAGCGGGAGAATCCCGTTATACAGCGCCTCTCCCGACAACCTCCCGGCAGAGATTTTCTCCCGACATACTCCCGGTATTCAGCCGGAGCTGGAGGCCACGCCCCAGCTCAATCCGGACCTGAGTGGGGACAGCCGTTCTCACGTCCGCTTTCCCAGCAGCTTGCCTGCCCAATGACGTCATAACATCTACGGCTTTTAGAGAGTAGAGTGCACAACAAGGAGAGAGAGTTCTTGGTTTCTTATGTGGGTTTATTGTTAGGCAGTTTCATTAACGTCCTCCCAGCGCGGTAACAACACACAACAACAGCAGTCACGTTTAGTCTACCGTAAAGCAGTTCGTCTGCCGTAAACAGCAATGTTGTGACATTCTTAAACAGGACAATACTGCCACCTACTGGATAGCCTGCAGAACACTGAAATTCAACTATGTCTTTTATTTATATGTATAATAAAATAAAATAAAAATATATAGCTAGAATTCACTGAAAGTCAAGTATTTCATACATATATATATATATTATATATATATATGAAATACTTGATTTGGTGAATTCTAGCTGTAAATATACTCTCCTCTTAACCACGCCCTTAGCCACGCCCCAACCACGCCCCTGCCCCAAAAACGCCCACCTCCCGATATTGGAGGTCTCAAGGTTGGCAAGTATGAGCTAACCTGTAACCTGTTTTGAAAAAGTTTCATTATAATTACTATACCAAACATTGCAAGAATCGGTCTGAATGAAAATCCTGTTGTATCGTCACCAGAGGAATCCAATCTAATCGTTGGGTGCCCAAAAAATTTGCTCCCCTATAAAGTAAACAAACTAAAAACAAAATGGACTTTCAGTGTCTGTTACCAAAAATTGCATGTCAATAAATATTGAACATCTTGAAATGCAAAGTTTTGTCCCCAGGTCGAAAAACTTAGTTAAGTGTTGTTGTATTTTTTCTTCATTGTTTTATCTTTCTCCAACAAATATAGCATACTTGCTTGATTTTCCTTGTGATTCAGATGGAAAGCGAAATATTCCCAGGACATTTGGCTTCATTATCATCTTTTTTCCCCCCTCCCAATTGTTATTACCTTTGCAGTGCTTCTCACTAGCGACCAGCTGAGTACTTACGACTTTCTGTCTGTGCACCCTATGTGTGTAAGCTCGTGGTCCCGCCTCCGCGAACCGATACACACATTTTGGACCGATGACAAGAGGATTCACTCCGTTCATTTAATTCTGCTCTTGAATTATCACACTTAGATGCACAGAGTGAACCCTCTTGCACTCTTGAAAGCGACAGACGTAGAAAACAAACACCCGCTAACATGGCAATTTATCGATGCTGACAAATTTGTTATTGAGGTATTGACACAGGCCTACATATTGAAAAAAATTCTGCTTAGGGCCCCAAATCAGCCAGGGGCCACCCTTTCTTTGATATTGATGTCATATCTCACTAATGAACGTGAGACATTCATATATCCATCGTCTGTGTGCCGCAGTCCTGCAGAACCACCTGAGGGTAAGTTGTTCTAAAATATCAAATGTTCAGTATGCTTACTAATCTGATGAGCTGGGTAAACAAAACAAAAAAGTCTAATGTTTTAATTCTTCCCCAAATGCCTTTTGTCCAAGTTTGCAATGTCCAGTAAGTATAATGAGAGTTTATGCTTCATTTGCCTCACGTAGTGGTCCCTGCTTGACAAGATTCCATGCCCCAATTAGATCCCTCCTTTGTACCCGCCCTAGAGCAAAATGATTATTAGTACCGCGGTGCTAATGAATCAAAAACGGTACTATACTCTGTTTGAAAAGTACCAATTCCCAATTTCTGTTTCCTTTGTTTTTTTTATTTAACGGGCATGATGGCGCGTCGTCATGTAATGACATTGCTGGTTTTATGAGCAGAGGAGAATGTTCGGCAGCGCACACGCACAGAGTACTTACAAGCAGACCAGGGGTGTAGACAGAAAAGAGAGAACGGGCGCATTTTGGCCTTAAAACTGATGATAAAGGTGAAGTTATAACACTGAAACGCCCTCAGGAAGAGGTGCTTTAAGATATGGCTAGCTAGCAGCTAGCATCCATCGGCAGTTGGCAGTGTTTTAGCTACTTCTAAATCACTAATCCTCGTCTCCATGGCGACAAATAAAGTGAGTTTTTAACAAGTATCATTATCACTGCAGGATGAGGAATAGCTAATCATGCTTCACTACACACCGTCGGAGGATACAATAGGTCACCGGCGTCACAATGTAAACAAATGCCATGGGTGGATCTACACCTGACATCCACTGTAATGATACCAAGTACAATAGCGTGTCTAGTCGATAATACTATAATTATATCTTTATTTTTTATCGTCACAAAATGTTTTTTCCTTTTTAAAAAAAAATTATATTATGTTTATAAACTCAGGAAATACGTCCCTGGACATATGAGGACTTTGAATATGACCAATGTATGATCCTGTAACTACTTGGTATCGGATCGATACCTACATTTGTGGTATCATCCAAACCTAATGTGAAGTATCAAACAACAGAAAAATAAGTGATTATTACATTTGAACAGAAGTGTAGATAGAACAGGTTAAAATGGAAAATAATCAGATATTAACAGTAAATGAACAAGTAGATTAATAATCAATTTTTACAGTTTGTCCCTCATAATGTTGACAAAATAATAGAATGATAAATGACACAATATGTTATTGCATACGTCAGCAGACTAATTAGAATGCTTTGTTTGTTTACTATTAAAAGTTGTCAGGTATGGTCACTATTTTATTTAAGGACAAAATTGTTCTTCGATTTCAATAACAAACATATGTTTAATGTACCCTAAGATTTTTTATTAAAATAAAGTTAATATTGCCATTTTTTCGTGGTCCCTTTTATTTAGAGAAGTATCGAAATCAATTTTGGTACCGGTACCAAAATATTGGTATCGGGACAACCCTATACTAGATATGGTATGTTTTTATATCCTTTAGAAAAAATGTACATGCACGATAACACCTGGAGCGCCACAACACACTAGCACAAATAGATTGCTCTTTTGTAGGAAGCAATGCAAGCTGTAGTTGATAGTGTTTAGTTGTAGAAGCATTAGTCCTGATATGAGTTTGGTACTCTCTGCACCCATGATAACTGAATGGGGAAAATACAGTACATAACACGGACCAAAGATGAACACCATTTTAGGTCAATACATAATCTCAAAGCAGCCATTGATGGGAGATTTGCTTTCCCTTTTATGAAATTGATCTTTTTTAACTTTGTCTTTGTTTTTCAGCTTCAGGGTCTTCTTGGCTGAACACAGATGAGGAATCTCACTTAGATCAAAGGGAAATGTCAATGCAGTAACTGGCAAAGGAAACAAGAAGAAGTCAATTGAACTGCTTTGCTATAGAAGTTATTGTAAGCATTTTTTTTTTCAAAGTAGGCGGAACATTTCCAAATGACTTTTTAAATCATTTTCAGCTGCTTTTGGAAGTAAATTTTGAGCAGTGGAGGATCACGCACATCCTTTTCTAAACTTTAAATCGAAGTGACATCGAAACATTTGCACAAAACCCTTTTTTAGACTTGAGTATATATTTCACCAGACTCTTGTTGCTGCTCCTAGCACTGGAGGTTTGGCCCTACACCCCCCATGTGCATTTGAGTGGGAAATGTTCCAATTTGGAAAATACAATTTGGACATTATAGAAATGTTAAGTGGGCACCAGGCCCACCAGTTCAAGGGTCTTGGTCTAGACCGCCAACTACAGCATCAGCAGCAAGTGCAACTTCACCAGCATCAACTACAGCAGCAGCAGCAGCAGCAGCAGCAAGCTGAGTCGTCTGGAGCTCTTCTGTCTGGACTTGGCTTGGGACCCCTGCAGGGGTCAAGAGGTAACGCCTTTTCTGATTCTGCCTCCATTTTTGCCAAGATGAGTGCCCCTCCTCCCCCACCTTTACAACAACAGCCTTCCTCATCTCAGAGCTCTCGCTCAAAGTCAAGCAAGATGGGTAGCAGCAGCAGCTCTTCCAGCCATTCCTCGGGCTATCCACAGTTCCTGCGCTCTTTCCACCCGTCTGAGGCAGCACTAGCACAGGAGCAGTTACACCCAGGTGTAGGCCGTTTTGAGCACTTTGCCGGGGGAAGTAGCATTAGCGCGAGTGGTGGGGGATTAGGAGGATTAGTAACATCAGCACCTCCACCCCCACCTCCTCTGCATCCCGGCTTGTCTGTCCCCCAAGCATCATCTGGCCCCTCCTCGTCTTCCCCTTCTCCTTCAACCTCTGTTGCCACCTCTAACAATCCTAGTAGCAGTGCAGTCAGCTCTTTGGGACACCAGTTAGTTGGAGCCCAGTCTGATGCACGGAGCCTTCACCAACAGTTTAGCTGCATGCTAGCTGCTAACCAGTATTTTCTCTCTGGGGTGCCTGCTAATGCTAGTTTAGAGCAGTTTCTCGTTCAGCAGGGTAGCCATAACCACTTAGGGATCGGCTTAAGTCAGACAGGTGGTGAGTCTAGCACTAGCCTCGCTCCACCTTCCGCGCTGCATTCCTCTCACTCGCTGAGCCACTCTCAGCCACAGCAGGCACCGCAGCAGCCACCCCAGCAGCAACAGCTTCCGCCTCACACCCTTTCTCATCCTCACTCTCATTCTCATCCTCACCACCCGCTCCACCCCGGCTCCCAGCCGTCGTCGCTGGGCGGCTTTGACTTTCAGGGTATCCCTGTCCTCTCATCAAATCAGATTGCTTCTCTGATGCAGCAGGAAGCAGGCTTGCCGCTCCCTTTGCCACTTCATTTGTCCCTGTCAAAGGATGATGGCAAAGCGGAAAGTGCAGGTGGTGGAGGTGGTGGTGGTAGTAGTAGCAGTAGGAGGAAGAAAGCGATGGCTGGTTATTTGCCCCAAAGAAAATCTGATAGCGCTAATAATGGCCACAGCAGCCATAGTGGTAATCCTAGCACTGGTAGCAACAGTGGAGCACTTAGTCATAGTCAGCCCCCAGCTTTAATTGGAAGTGGGGTTGGCTTAACAAATATGGAAGGTGACCCATCATCCCTTCTTGCCTCTTCATCGTCATCCTCATCAGTAGTTTCTTCCTCCTCTTCCGCCGCTCCCTCTTCTGCTGCCTCAGTACTCGTTACTAATGATTCTCACCTTTCTAAATCTGATAACCCGAGCTCAATGCAACCCAACGCCACAGATTCCGATACAGAGCCAGTTTATAGCTGTGGAGAGTGTGGCAAAAGCTTCCCTCACCTTTCGAGCCTTCGCAGGCATATGCGTATGCATGAGCCAACAGCAGCTGGCACTAGCAAAGATGCCTCTACTGGCCCAAATCCTGTTCACATTAAAACTCAGTCAGACCCCACCCTCCCCCATTCGACCCAAGATACTCCCCAGCCCTCGTCCAGTTGTTGTCCTAGTCCAGACAAAATATTTCATTGCCCCGAATGTGGCAAAGGCTTTAAGAAAAAAGGGCACCTCCTGCAACACGGTGTCTTACATTCTTCAGCCCGCCCCTATGGCTGCTCCACCTGCTCTCGGGCTTTTAATCGTAGAGAGTCACTGACACGGCATGAGAAGATACATGAGGAAAAGCCATTCCGATGTCCTGCCTGTGGTCGTGCCTTCCGTGAGAGCACCTCTCTACTCAACCACGCTGCCTCAGGCACCTGCGGCAAGCCAGGTAGGGGACCTAAACAACGGGGCAGCAAGACAGGAAGCGATGGTGAGGACAGAGTTGGGGGAGGGAGCGGAGGAGGTAATGGAGGAGGGGGAACTTATCAGAGCAATAGGGGGGTAATTTATGGGAAAACTGAGGAAGAGGATGGTGTAATCATTGTTGGGGAAGGAGAGCCAAAGTCAGGTTTAGGATGTGATGGTCTGTTTCAATCTGGAAGGGGAGGGAATTCAAATAACAGGGACAGAACAGATGGTAAATACCCCACTGACTACTCTCGGAATCGTTACACAGGCTACCATGAAGACCACCGTTCTCAAGGTAATCCATCTCCGTGCTACTCTGGCGCCTCCCCCTGCGGGAGTGGGATGGCCGGCCCAGCTTTGAGAAAGGCACCCCTGGCCCCAACGCTGCATCCGCACTCACAGAGCCACAGCCAGCACCACCATCCGCAGCAACAACCCCACCTGCCCCTCTCTTCTCTACTGGATGACTCAGAGGATGATGTCACTAGCTCCGTCAATAACGCAATCTCTGCTATCACGGCTGCGAGTGGAAATAGAGATGATAGAGGAGACATCATAGGAGGCCTACTAGGTGGTCTTGGTCTTGGCCCTCTGGGTTCCCCATCAACCTCCGGCATGGATAAAAATTTCAGAGGTGGTGGGAATCAGGAGCCTTTGAGCAGCAATCCACAAAATCCTGCTGCTAAACCCAAACGTCCCCGCAAACCCAGACCCAAGAAAGATCCAACAGCTGATGGGCAGCCCCCTAAACGTAGGCAGTACGCTCCAAGGATGGGGACCAGCGGGCTCCCCCGCACTCACCTCTGCAGTGTCTGCGGTAAGGGTTTTGCACGCCGCGAGACTCTACGCAGGCACGACCGCATTCATACTGGAGAAAAGCCTCATCACTGCACTGTTTGTGGGAAATATTTTAGAGAGGCTTTCCACCTAAGCAAGCATCAAACAGTACACTCTGGGGCAAAGAATTACAAATGCAGCATCTGTGGCAAGGAGTTTGGCTACTCCCAGAGCCTCAGGAGGCACAGCAAACTCCACCAGAAAGGGGAGATGGAAGAAGTGCCCACAACGACAGCTCCAGACAACATAAACAGCTTTAATACAAACCCTCAATGCGGTGTGACCCAAGACGGGAGCCAGAACCAAGTACCAAGCACCTCCTCCTATTACTCCTACCCACAAGATGTCAAGCCTCAAGATACCCACCCTCCGCCACAGACCCAGCCACATTCACAGCCTCCGCCTCGTCTTTACACCTGTGCTATATGTTGGAAGTCGTTCCGCCATCACTTCCATCTGACTGCTCATCACCAGACGGTTCATGAAAGTGGGGGTGAAAAGCACTTCTGCTGTGAGGTGTGTGGAAAGGCATTTGCTTACTCAAATAGCCTAACCCGACACAGGCAGTCCCAGCATGGAATCACCCGTGCTGAACCGTCTAACCCTCAAGAAGGCAGCAGCGGGTCTGGAGACAACCGAGGAGGGAGTGACGTAAACCAGTCGGCGTCGGAGAGCGAGGCCGCCACCAATGCTCTGCTACAGATGGCCCCTGCTTCCGAAGGCCACGTCCCTCCAAGTCTAAATGTTGTCACTCACAACCACCAGCAGGCAGCCTCGCAACCGCCTGCTGGTTACTCCCCCCTTTTTTATGACGCCACAGCCCATTCTTCATCATCCAGTGCCCCATCTTACTCGCAGCCTCTGCCCCCCAACTCCACGATCATGCCCCCCCACCACCCGCACTCCCCAGCCGGGGTTAAAGGAGAGCATATATATCCAGCCGGATCCCGCAGCCGTACGCTTCACACAACAGCCCCCTTCCAGCCCCTTACGGAACTGCCCTCCACTGAACATCACCATCTACATCATCATCTTCATCACCCCCACCATCATCCTCATCATCAGTCAGGTGCCCAGCCCCCCCAACACCTCGACTGCAGCAACCAGGTGCCGCATGATGAAATCAGGCGACACAAGAAGAAAAAAAAAAAGTCAGATAGGGGAGATTGGAGGGGAAATAAGTATGAATCCCAAGACTTAGTCAGATTCGATGGCAGCCGCAAGAAGAAAAAGATAAGTTGTACAGTAAGAGGGGGGCCATTGAACAAAAAACAAGGCTCTCTTCGCTTGACGATTAGACGGGGAGAAGGATCTGGTGGCGGCGGGTATAAACTTGTCAACACTGGGGGAGTGAAAGTTCAGATCCTGTCATCCCTAAAAGTTCCCGTGAAGCGTTTTGGCTGTCCGATATGTCCCAATTCAGTGTTTTCCCGCAAAGCGGGACTGCTCGTCCACATGGCAGTTAGACACCCGCAAAGAGCCACGACCCGGCTGGAGCGACTTCAGTGCAGCGTATGTGGGAAGCGGTCACACAGGCCCATGGCTGCTTATATCCACCGAGCTACTCATCGCTCCAGAGGGTCCTTCTCCTGCCAGGGTTGCTCGGCCCGCTTCTGGAATGCTGTACTTCTCCAAAGGCACAAGGGGGCCTGCCGCCGAGTTGTTCAGGAAGCACGGCCGGGCGATGCGAAGAGGATGAAGCTTCTAAAGAAACCGGCAGAAAGACAGACCCGAGACGGTCAAGGAGACATGCCGTACCACCTACTGGGATCATATAGATACTGAGCATCCTGGTATCCTACAACTGTCGCGCATGATTGCGAAAAGAGGACAACAATAAAGGGACTTGAAAATGAATTTTTGACTCTGCTGACTTTAGGACCGAGTGTGGTAACAACTACTGTAGAGCATCATGTTAAATCACCTGAAATTCTTCCAGATTCTTTTGGAATGTGTTTCAAAGATGTGACTGTTTCCATAGGATCACTAACCCCTTAAGTGCATTGACACTATGCTTGGCAGTCACTAAGCAAGTTTAGATAACGTGTATCTTTTCTCCCCATATTTTATTCAGCATCCCTGCTGCACCTCTCGCTGTATGATAAACTCTGTCCCTGCCGTGTACTTTGTCTTGTTCATGTAGCAGCTCTGAAGATTTCTTTTTTTTTTTTTTAACTATTATTATTTGTCAAGTGCTTTTATTAGGAGTAGGGACTTTGCGGTGAAGACATTTGTTGATAGTTCTGTCAGTGCATGTTTGTTCTCTGGTCAAGTTTTTGCTGAGGTGATTGACATGTGATGGCTTATTGAAGTATATCCCAGACGTTTGTAGTGTCGACTTGATTCAAGAGTTCCTCCCATAACCCCTAGTGATTATAATCACGTATAGATGACATGTTCATGGTAATTAGCATCAAGGGTCTCCTGCCAAAAATGAAGAAACTTACTTCACTTGGTTCGTTTCAGATTTTCTTAGCTTTTGTACCAAGAGGTAGAACACAAGGTAAACAAGTGGACTATTAACAGTTTCTCATGTTATTTGTATGCTCTTTTTTTTTTTTTTTTTTTAGCAGTAATTCTTTCTACAGTGCTTCACGTTGGACCTATTCTAGAAGCTCCTCATGTATTTAAGTACGTAACTGTCCTCACGCCAATCATAGACTGAACCCTCGACCTTTTTTTTAGTGTGTGCTGAGTTGCAATCATAACCTGAAACTGTCACACTTTGGTTCTCTTCTAAAGAAAGACGTTAACCTCTTCACATATGAAATGTCCGTGTCCCTTTCACACCTTGTTTTTTTTTTTCTTCCAAAGGAAAAAAATATAGTTTTAGTAGATTTTTATCACTTTATTTACTTAAAGCCAGTAGTTGATTATATTTGAAAATGAATAAACCTTGAGTGTAATACTTTGTTTTTCTTTTTTGTTCAAAGAAATGTCTGAGAGACTCGGAGAATGCGGGGTTTCAATAGGTCTAGGACGTGAAGACTTCTTTTTTGTTCAAAGAAATGTCCGAGAGACTAGGAGAATACAGGGTTTCAATAGTTCTAGGATACTCTTAGGGACGTGAAGACTTCTTTTTTGTTCAAAGAAATGTCAGAGAGACACTCTGAGATTACAGGGTTTCAATAGTCCTAGGATACTCTTAGGGACGTGAAGACTTCTTTTTTGTTCAAAGAAATGTCAGAGAGACTCGGAGAATACAGGGTTTCAATAGTACTAGGATACTCTTAAGGACGTGAAGACTTCTTTTTTGTTCAAAGAAATGTCCGAGAGACTAGGATAATACAGGGTTTCAATAGTTCTAGGGTACTCTTAGGAACGTGAAGACTTCTTTTTTGTTCAAAGAAATGTCAGAGAGACTCTGAGAATACAGGGTTTCAATAGTTCTAGGATACTCTTAAGGACGTGAAGACTTCTTTTTTGTTCAAAGAAATGTCCGAGACACTGAGAATATGGGGTTTCAATAGTTCTAGGATACTCTTAGGGACGTGAAGACTTCTTTTTTTTTGTTCAAAGAAATGTCCGAGACACTCTGAGAATACGGGGTTTCAATGGTACTAGGATACTCTTAGGGACGTGAAGACTTCGGGTTGTACCGTCCGTCGTCGTGGGATAAATAAAATCCATCTTATCTGAGCCTGTTTCATCCAATACAGACTTCAGAGTCGGTATGTTGCAGCTCCACCAGGTGGCAGTAGAACCCACCGCTCACTGCTGCCGTGATGCAGTCACATGGACTGGCAGCCGGAGGGTCAGACCGAAGTGATTCACCACAGTAAGACTGCCAGCTCCGGCTTTAGCTTACTTGCTGCGGACCGCTTTTAAAAAGAACTGATGGGAGAAATGTGCTAAAACGTCTCCCAGGAGCCGTGAGCAGGTGACCCATATCTCAATCATAATCCATCCATGTAAAATTGACTGTCCTTAACCTGGCGCCTGCGTGCCACCGGATGTGCGCATGCGCCACCGAGTGGTGTGTTTGGACATGTGACACGACTTTAATCGTGGCGCCCACTCGTGGGTTGTGTTTTCAAATGCTTTGAAAGAAATGCGGGTATTTTTCATCCATCCATCCGTTTTCTACCGCTTGTCCCTTTCTGGGTCGCTGGTAGGGGGTGCTGGAGTCTATCTCAGCTGCATTCAGGTGGAAGGCTGAGTACACCCTGGACAAGTCGCCACCTCATCACAGGGCCAACACACTCAGTTTTATTTTAAAAAGTCATGGATTTTGTTGATAGCATTTTAGCAAATGTTATTAATTTAAGTCTAAAAATCATTGCTTTTGATATTTGGAGCCATTTTAGAAGTTTGCTGATTTTCCCCATGTCATCAGTAGTATGTTGACGTTTAACACTAGCATTTGAGCAAATTTTACCCGTTTAAACCTGATATTTGGCGCCATCTTTAAAGTTTGCTGACTTTTCCTATGTGACGTTAAGGTTAGCATTGTAACGTTTTATGCTCGTATTTTTGCAAATGTTATTGGTTTAAATCTAAAAATCATGAATTTTGGCATTTGGCACCATCTTAGAAGTTGGCTGACTTTTTCATTGTTATGTTAGCATTAGCATTTTAATGTTATCATGCTAGCATTTGAGCTCATTTTATATATTTAAACCAAAAAATGGCTTTTGGTATTTGGTCCAATCTTAGAAGTTTGCTGACTTTTCCTGTTATGTTAAGGTTACCATGCTAACGTTTTATGCTAGCGTTTGAGGTAATTTAATATATTTAAACCTAAAAATGGCTTTTGATATTTGGCGCCATCTTAGACATTTGGTGACTTTTCCTATGTTGTCATGTTAACATTAGAATGCTAACGTTTTCATGCTAGCATTTGCGCTAATTTAATATATACAAACCTATAAATGGCTTTTGATATTTGGCGCAATTTAAGAAGTTTGCTGACTTTTCCTCTTATGTTAAGGTTAGCATGCTAACATTTTATGCTAGCGTTTGAGCTAATTAGATATATTTAAACCTAATAATGGCTTGGTATTTGGTGCAATTTTAGAAGTTTGCTGACTTTTCCTCTTATGTTAAGGTTAGCATGCTAATGTTTTATGCTAGCATTTGAGCTAGTTTGATATTTAAACCTAAAAATGGCTTTTGAAATTTGGCGCCATCTTAGACGTTTGGTGACTTTTCCTATTTTGTCTTGTCAACATTAGCATGCTAACATTTTAATGCTAGCATTTGCGCTAATGTAATATATACAAACCTATAAATGGCTTTTGATATTTGGTGCAATTTTAGACGTTTGCTGAATGTTCTTCTTATGTTAAGGTTAGCTTGCTAACGTTTGAGCTAATTAGATACATTTAAACCTATAAATGGCTTTTGATATTTGGCTCCATCTTAGACAGTTGGTGACTTTTCCTATGTTGTCATGTTAACATTAGCATACTAACGCTTTTATGCTAACATTTGCACTGATTTAATATATACAAACCTAAAATGGCTTTTGATATTTGGCGCAATCTTAGAAGTTTGCTGACTTTTCCTGTTAGGTTAAGGTTAGCATGCTAACATTTTATGCTAGTGTTTGAGCTAATCAGATATATTTAAACCTAAAAATGGCTTGATATTTGGCGCAATTTTAGAGGTTTGCTGACTTTTCCTGTTATGTTAAGGTTAGGATGCTAATGTTTTATGCTAGCATTTGAGCTAATTCGATATTTAAACCTAAAAATGGCTTTTGAAATTTGGCGCCATCTTAGACGTTTGGTGACTTCCTATTTTGTCTCGTCAACATTAGCATGCTAACATTTTAATGCTAGCATCTGCGCTAATTTAATATATACAAACCTATAAATGGCTTTTGATATTTGCGCAATTTTAGAAGTTTGCTGACTTTTCCTCTTATGTTAAGGTTAGCATGCTAGATTTTGAGCTAATTAGATACATTTAAACCTAAAAATGGCTTTTGATATTTGGTGCCATCTTAGACAGTTGGTGACTTTTCCTATGTTGTCATGTTAACATTAGCATGCTAACGCATTTATGCTAACATTTGCACTAATTTAATATATACAAACCTAAAATTAGAGGTTTGCTGACTTTTCCTGTTATGTTAAGGTTAGGATGCCAACGTTTTATGCTCGCAATTTTGCTAATTTTATTTGTTTAAACCTAAAAATCATGTATTTTGATATTTGGCACCATCTTAGACGTTGGCTGACTTTTTCTGTTATGTTGAATGTTAGCATGCTAATGTTTTTATGCTAGCATTTGAGCTAATTTGATATATTTAAACCTAAAAATGGCTTTTGATATTTGGCGCCATCTTAGAAATGTGGTGACTTTTCCTATGTTGTCATGTTAACGTTAGCATGCTAACATTTTTATGCTAGCATTTGTGCTAATTTAATATATACAAACCTAAAAATGGCTTTTGATATTTGGCGCAATCTGAGAAGTATGATGACTTTTCCCATGTTATAGCAATTTTTTATGCTAGCATTTTTGCAAATGTTATCTGTTTAAACCTAAAAAATCATAGGTTTTGATACTTGGCGCCATCTTACAAGTATTCTGTGTTCTAACGCTAGCATTTTAGCTAACTTGATTAGTTCAAACCTAAAAATCATGGCTTTTGCTATTTGCTGCAACCTTAGAAGTATGCTGACTTTTCCCATGTTAACATGCTAACGTTAGCATGCTAATATAATTTGCTAGCATTTTAGCTAGTTATGTTTGTTTAAATCTACAAGTCATGGCTTTTGATTTTTTGGTGCTATCTTACAAGTATGCAAACTTTGTTTTATATTTCTTCATGTTAATGTTAGCATGTTAACGTTTTTTGCTAGCTTTGTAGCTTTAGTCAATTCCGGGCCAGAGGTTCACACTTCAGATAAAAGGCCCATCAAAATTGCTGCGGCAATATTGACAATGGCTTTATTAGCAGTTGAGAGAGCTGCCCATGCTAAAACATTTTCCCGCTAAATTTTTTACCGACATACCCTTGCCAAATCTAAGAATTAAATGTACAACTAACAAATCTAGATTTGAAAGTACAGTCATCCCTCGTTTATCACGGCTAATTGGTTACAGGCCTGATCGGGATAAAACAATTTTTTATCAATAATTAATGAATATAATTATTTCATAGAACATAACCTGTTTATGACCTTCTAAATAACTTTTTGCTATAATTAGATGTGATGATCATGTAAATTGTGTATGGAAATAAGGAATCCTTTGTTGGTGTTTCTTTTTATAATCGTACATTTTTTTTAGTTATAATGAAATAAAACAGTTCAGTAATTTGATGGATTATGCGCTTTTACTGCCATCTACTTTTAAGCTTGTGTGCTATAAAACAAGTAAAACAACACCGTATTAGTTTGACAGTTAATCACATGAGTTAACTCGTTATTTTGACAGCCCAAATTCCGACAATATTGCATTTGAGTCAAAATATTGGGGTAATTTTTTAAATTATGCACACAGGTAATTTGCTGTTATTAATCACAACTAAAAAAGGTGTTTAATCAGATGCTAAAATAGTAATAATGTAATGAGAAAAATGCTGAAATTTTGATACCCAAACCTCTTTGTCTTTAGTCATGTCTGTTTTTAGTTTTTTTTAAAAATCAAAATAAAATCGCTGCGGGGTGTCACCAATTTAAATAGAAATATCTGCCACCCCATTGTGACCATCTCAATTACAGCATTTACCTATATGACCCAATCCAGACAACCTTCCCAAGTCATGGCGCAAAAAATAAATGCAACCAGCACAAAAAAAAAATCTGCTCGCTAAAATTTGTGGATATTATGAAAAAAATATGCCCAAACACCAAATTACACCTATTCAAATCCTTTGCAATGCATGATGGGAAAAATCTAAAACACTACACTTATTCATGTTTGGTGTGTTTTAGCTGCTTGATAGGAGGTTAGTAAACAATCTGGGTTGTGCGGGGTGTCACCAATTTAAATTGAAATATCTGCCACCACATTGTAAACATCTTGAGTAAAGCATTTACCTATATGACCCAATCCAGACAACCTTCCCGAGTCATGGCACAAATAAAGGAATGCAACCAATACCAAAAAAAAAATAATGCTGGCTGAAATGTGTGGATATTATGGAAAAAAATGTCCAAACACCAAATTACACCCATTGCAATGCATGATGGGAAAACATGCAAAACACTACACTTATTCATGTTTGGTGCATTTTAGCTGCTTGATAGGATGTTAGTAAACAATCTGTGTTGTGCGGGGTGTCACCAGTTTAAATTGAAATATCTGCCACCACATTGTGACCGTGGTGAGTAAAGCATTTACCTCTATGACCCAATCCAGATAACCTTCCCGAGTCATGGTGCCAAAAAAAAGAAATGCAACAAACACAAAAAAAACCCTGCTAGCTGAAATGTGTGGATATTATGAAAGAAAAACTTTCAAACATCAAATTACAACCATTGCAATGCATGATGGGAAAAAATCTAAAATACTACACTTATTCATGTTTGGTGCATGTTAGCTGCTTGATAGGATGTTAGTAAACAATCTGGCCATCTGCGGGGTGTCACCAGTTTAAATCGAAATATCTTCTACTGCATTGTGACTGGGGCGAGTAAAGCATTTACCTATATGACCCAATCCAGACAACCTTCCTGAGTCACGGTGCAAAAAAAAGAAATGCAACAAACACACACAAAAAACCCTGCTCGCTGAAATTTGTATATACTGTATTATGGAGAAAAAACGTCCAAACACCAAATTACACCCATTGCAATGCAAGATGGGAAAACATGCAAAACACAACACTTATTCATGTTTGGTGCATTTTAGCTGCTTGATAGGATGTTAGTAAACAATCTGTGTTGTGCGGGGTGTCACCAGTTTAAATCGAAATATCTGCCACCACATTGTGACTGTGGTGAGTAAAGCATTTAACTCTATGACCCAATCCAGACAACCTTCCCGAGTCATGGTGCAAAAAAAAGAAATGCAACCAACACACCATAAAACCCTGCTTGCTGAAATTTGTGGATATTATGGAAAAAAATGTCCAAACACCAAATTACACCCATTGCAATGCATGATGGGAAAACATGCAAAACGCTACACTTATTCATGTTTGGTGCATTTGATCTGCTTGATAGGATGTTAGTAAAAAATCTGGCCTGCTGCGGGGTGTCACCAATTTAAATTGAAATATCTTCCACCGCATTGTGACCGTGGCGAGTAAAGCATTTACCTATATGACCGAATCCAGACAACCTTCCCGAGTCATGGTGCAAAAAAAAGAAATGCAACCAACACGAAAAAGAACATGCTCGCCGAAATTTGTGGATATTATGAAAAAAACGTCCAAACACCAAATTACACCCATTGCAATGCATGATGGGAAAAATCTAAAACACTGCACTTATTCATGTTTGGTGCATGTTAGCTGCTTGATAGGATGTTAGTAAACAATCTGCGTTGTGCGGGGTGTCACCAGTTAAAATCGAAATATCTGCCACCACATTGTGACCGTGGCGAGTAAAGCATTTACCTCTATGACCCAATCCAGACAACCTTCCTGAGTCATGGTGCCAAAAAAAAGAAATGCAACCAACACAAAAAAAAACTGCTCGCCGAAATTTGTGGATATTATGGGAAAAAAAACATCCGAACACCATATTACACCCATTGCAATGCATGATGGGAAAAATCTAAAAAACTACACTTACTCATTTTTGGTGCATTTTAGCTGCTTGATAGGATGTTAGTAAACAATCTGTGTTGTGCGGGGTGTCACCAGTTTAAATCGAAATATCTGCCACCACATTGTGACTGTGGCGAGTAAAGCATTTACCTCTATGACCCAATCCAGACAACATTCCTTAATCATGGTGCAAAAAAAGAAATGGAACAAACACACACAAAAAACCCTGCTCGCTGAAATTTGTATATATTGTGGAGAAAAAAACGTCCAAACATCAAATTACACCCATTGCAATGCATGATGGGAGAACATGCAAAACACAACACTTATTCATGTTTGGTGCATTTTATCTGCTTGATAGGATGTTAGTGAACAATCTGCGTTGTGCGGGGTGTCACCAGTTTAAATCGAAATATCTGCCACCACATTGTGACTGTCGCGAGTAAAGCATTTACCTCTATGACCCAATCCAGACAACCTTCCCGAGTCATGGTGCCAAAAAAAAGAAATGCAACAAACACACACAAAAAACTTGTGGATATTATGGAAAAAAAACGTCCAAACCCCAAATTACACCCATTGCAATGCATGATGGGAAAAATCTAAAACACTACACTTATTCATGTTTGGTGCATGTTAGCTGCTTGATAGGATGTTAGTGAACAAGGTAGGAGTCAACCTATCACAGACTCTTAATATTGAATGATATTAATATCATATGTAGACACAAGTTTGCTGGTCTAAATGTGACGTATATGCAAGCACTTCCGCTTTAAACGCAGTCGTGTTGTTTTCCAAGAGAATATCCAGCTGTCTTGTTTGTGTTCATCTCCTGCACAGTTGGATTGCATTGAAAGGTCAAGTCACGTGTGCGCGCACACTGTGAATTATTCACCGCCGAGCGGCTCCCAGCCTGTCAAACTGTTTACTCCTCAACTTGAGCACATCCTTCTCGGAGTAGTCGGATTCCTGTGGCGGGCGCGCTGCTTCGCATGTGCTCGCTCTTCTCTTTTTTTTTTTTTTGCTTTTTTTTTTCCTCTCCCCCCCCTTTTTTTTTTTTTGTGTTGCTCTTTCCAACTCGGGCTCTCACGCGGCACTAGCATGCACGGAGAGGGACTCCGAGTGGGCGGGCCGAGTCGACCTACTTCTGTCCAATGGGCGCTCGCCGCCGCTCCGCCCTCCGGCCAATGAGAGGGCGAGGGAGCAGGCTCGGCTTTGGCTGCGTGCGCGGTACACGTGAGGCGGTGGCGCCTTTTGTACACCCGGAGGCAACGTGTTGGTGCGTTCACGTCGCCTGGGACAAAAAAAAAAAAAGGCAACTCACGCGTAGGACGCTCACGTTTTGTGGGAATCGAACTAGGGGAACTGAAACGTATTCATCGGGAAACGTGCTGAACGTTTGAGAAGGGACTTATTTTAGTGTTGTCGGCGGAATGTAAACAAACACGAGGGTCAAGTGACAGCCGTCTGCCGCCTTGAGGCGCGGCACGAGAGTGGGCGCGTCTCATAAATAATACTCGGAACTTGGAGGGATCACTTGGCCACGCCTCGGCGCGACTTGTGACGTCACGTGATCCACCCGTGGCCGTTCCATCTGAGCTCCGGAGACGAGAGGACACACACACACACACACATGCTCACACACACATGCAAATGAGCGCAGCGCCCCGCCCACCTTCCACGCCGTGACTCCTCCCACTCTCCTTCCACGCCACGGACAAGTGAGCGCGAGCAGAGCAGAGACAGAAACATCAACTTGTCATTTCAACGACAGCACCGACATTTTTCAGCTCTCGACCCGAGTTTTTTTCGGTTTCCGCTTCGTCTCCCGAGGATAACATTCTTCTTTTTTCTTCTTCTTCTTGTTGCCATTTTGCTGCTTTTTCTTCTTTTTCCTTCCTTCCTCCCACTTTGCTTCTGCCGAGGAGTGCGATGGAATACTTGGAAGCAAAAATCCTCACACGGAACTAAAAAAGGAGCCCGCTCGTCAACACATTAAGGTAATTTGCACGTGCTATTTACTGTACATCCTCTTAATATTGTCATTGTAATAATAACATTACTGTAACCCCCCCCCGCCCCCCTTCTTTCCACCCCCTCAGCCATACAAACTCCCATTGGTCGAATCGCCTCGCCCCTCCAAGTACCCCCCCAGGGTGCCCCCCCCCGACCCTACAGGTGTCTCAACGCCACCGTCTGGCCCAGGATGTCCAGGCAGCTCAGCCAGCAGCTCCCCACCCCGGACCTCCCTGCCGGCGCCAGCCCCCAGTTCGGTCCTTGCACCCAGCCGGCGGGCTCCCTCACAGGGGGCCACCTCAGCTCCATGGCGGGGCTCAAGTCCCTCCTGCAGCACCCCATGAAGGGGGACCAGCGGCTCAGGAGCCCCTGCGATGTCAAAGGTGGGTTGTTGTTGTTGTTTCTACCCACGTGATCCGTACTCGCACGCGTGACCTCGGATTACGCCGCAGACGCTTGTGCACTTGTCCAAAGGACGTTTCATTTGATAAGGAATCTAGGGTGGCACCAAATTAAATCGAAAATATCTGCCACCACATTGTTACTGTCGCGAGTAAAGCATTTACCTATATGACCAAACCAGGACAACCTTCCCGAGTCATGACGCAAAAAAAGAAATGCAACTAACACACAAAAAAACCCTATTGGCTGAAATTTGTGGATATTATAAAAAAACATCGATCCATTTTCCATTTTCTACCGCTTGTCCCTTTTTTTGGGGGGGGGGAACCAAACACCAAATTGCACCCATTGCAATGCATTATGGGAAAAATGCAAAACACCACACTTATTCATGTTTGGTGCATTTTAGTTGCTTGATAGGAGGTTAGTAAACAATCTGGCCCACTGCGGGGTGTCACCAATTTAAATCAAAATATCTGCCACCACATTGTGACTGTCGCGAGTAAAGCATTTACCTATATGACCCAACCCGGACAACCTTCCCGAGTCATGGCGCAAAAAAAGAAATGCAACCAACACACAAAAAAACCCTTTTGGCTGAAATTTGTGGATGTTATAAAAAAAACAAAAAACATCCATCCATTTTCCATTTTCTACCGCTTGTCCCTTTTGGGGGAAGGGCAAACACCAAATTGCACCCATTGCAATGCATTTTGGGAAAAATGCAAAACACTACACTTATTCATGTTTGGTGCATTTTAGCTGCTTGATAGGAGGTTAGTAAACAATCTGGCCCGCTGCTGGGTGTCACCAATTTAAATCAAAACATCCAAACACCAAATAGCACCCATTTAAATCCATTGCAATGCATTATGGGAACAATGCAAAACACAACACTTATTCATGTTTGTTGCATTTTAGCTGCTTGATAGGAGGTTAGTAAACAATCTGGGTTGTGCGGGGTGTCACCAATTTAAATCGAAAATATCTGCCACCACATTGTAACCGTGGCGAGTAAAGCATTTACCTATATGACCCAACCCAGACAACCTTCCCGAGTCATGGCGCAAAAAAAGAAATGCAACCAACACACACAAAAAAACCCCGCTCGCTGAAATGTGTGGATATTATGGAAAAAAAATGTCCAAACACCAAAATGACACCAATTTAAATCCATTGCAATGCATGATGGGAACTATCTAAAACACTACACTTGTTCATGTTTGGTGCATGTTAGCTGAGGTTAGTAAACAAGGCAGGAGTCCGACTTTCAAATACTCTTAATATCCAATTATATTAATATCATATGTAGACATATATGTCAGCTTTTTTAGGTTGTGTTGTTGTTGTTTCTACCCACGGGATCCGTACTCGCGTGCGTGACCTCGGATTATGCCGCAGACGCCTGTGTACGTGCCTGATCGCACACGGGTCCTGGTTCTGGCACCGGTCTTTCTGCAATCTGGTCCATCTGGGATTTCATGGCAATACTCGGATGTACAGTATTTATTTTTAAAAAAAAGAATCGAATCACATTCAAGTTCGATTCTTATTCATTCTGAATCGATTCCAGATGTTCAAAAATCTATTTTTCTCAGGCTATCTCCACGCTGAACCTGCACAACAAATACTAGTGAACATTCCGATTTTTATTCATCCCGATTTTAAAAAATTAAAAACTAAAGATTTTTAAAAGAATCAATTTCTAAAAATAAGTTTTTAGGCCATCTCTACACAACCGGAAGCTTTGCTAACCAGTAACCTTACAATCGTTAGCATTCTAATATTAGCATGCTAGCTTTTCTGCTAATTTTGTAGGTGTACACCTCAGCTTGAAACATTTCTTACTTGACGAATGATACCTGTTAGCACGCTAATGTTAGCATGCTAACTTCTTTTAGAAATATTATTTTAGATGTACACCTCAGCATCAAACATTTGTCACTTGACAAATAGTATACGATAGCATGCTAACGCTAGTTTGCTAAATTTTTTAAAGCTAATTTTCTAGGTATACACCCCAGCTTCAACCATTTGTTACTAAACAAATAATACCTGCTAGTTTGCAAACTTTTTTTTAGCTAATTTTGTAGATACCTGTTAGCATGCAAACGCTGGAGTGCTAACTTTTTTCTTTTTTTTTTAGCTAATTTTGTAGGTATACACCTCAGCATCAAACATTCATTACTTGACGAGTGATACCGGTTTGCATGTTAACGCTAATTTGCTAACTTTTTTTAAGCTAATTTTGTAGGTATACACCTCAGCTTCAACCATGTGTTACTTGACAAATGGTACCTGTTAGCATGCTAATGCTAGTTTGGTAACTTTGTTTTTAGCTAATTTTGTAGGTATACACCTCAGCATCATACTTTCGTTATTTGACGAATGATACCTGTTAGCATGCTAACGCTAATTTGCTAACTTTTTTAAAGCTAATTTTGTATGTATACACAACATTTGTTACTTGACAAATGGTACCTGCTAGCATGCTAACGCTTCGGATGTGATTCTGATCCAAGTTCGATTCCCGGGGTCACCATTCGATTGAGAATCGATTCTCGACTCGAACCGATTCTCGCAAAAAAAAAAAAAAAAGCTTTTTAACATTTTTTATTTTTTCTGTTGATTTTTGAAAGTTCTGAATCCATTTGGAATCAGGATTAACGAGAATCGTGATTTGGGTTTTTTTGTGCACCCCTGCTAATCGCTAGAAAATTAGCACTTTTATATTTGACAGAATCTGCTGGGTTACTCTAAACGTAGCCATCCATGTCCCGAAGAGTCGTGACTCTTTGGGTACCTAATGATTCGATCCAATTTCTGGGGTGACGATTCGATTCGGAATCGCCTCTGAATCGATTTCCGCGATGTATCATTTGGTATCATCGGTTTAAGTGGAACTTTTTCAAAACGAGTCACAGGTGAGAGAAAAAAAATGTGCTTTTAAGAATTGATTCGTGTAAAAAAAAAAAAGATTCTTTTGGTGGGCCCCGAGTACTCAGTAGGGATCATGTCTTCTCCTGTGGCGCAGACAAAGAGCGGCCCCAGGACATGGACGAGGACCCCATGGGCCCCATGAGGAACACGGCGGGAGTAAACGGCAGCAACGGCGCCAGCGTGGGCGCCAACGGCGGCGGGAACTTTAACCAGTTCCTGGGGCCCCTGTTGTGGGACCGCACCTTGCCGGCCGACGGGGGCCTCTTCCAGCTGCAGTACATGGACTTGGAGGAGTTCCTGACGGAGAACGGCATGGGGAACATGCACAGCAACAACAGCTCCAGCTCGGCACAGATCCCCTCCCAGAGCTCCCAGTCGGCCGTGCCCAACCAGAGCTCCCAGTGCCTGCCGCCCCCCTCGCCGCCCGGATCCTCGTCCTCCTCGCCCTCGTCCTCACCCTCCCTCCTGGGTCTGGAGGTGGCTCAGCCCCACAGTCTGACGGGGTCCAGCGACTGCCTGCACGGTGAGTTCTCCCCATATATCCCCACTCAGGCTTCAGGTCTCCCCATATATCCCCACTCAGGCTTCAGGTCTCCCCATATATCCCCACTCAGGCTTCAGGTCTCCCCATATATCCCCACTCAGACTTCAGGGAGGTAGCGGCCCTCCCGCGGCTCGTGGAATCGAACCCGCGGCCTCGGTGGAACTTAAGAGTTATTTCAAATCTGCTTTCCTCAGCGGGAGGAACAAAACCACCAGATAAATAGTTAGCATTCTAATGTTAGCATGCTAGCTTTGTTACTTAACAAATAATGCCTGCTAGTGTGCTAACTTAAGTTTGCTAACTTTGTAGGTATACACCTCAGCTTCAACCAGGTGTTACTTGACAGTTAGCATGCTAACTTAAGTTTGCTAACTTTGTAGGTATAAACCTCAGCTTCAACCAGGTGTTGCTTGGCAAATGATACCTGTTAGCATGCTAACGCTGGTATGCTAACTTTTTCTAATCAAATTTTGTAGGTATGCACCTCAGCATCAAACATTTGTTACGTGACGAGTGATACCTGTTAGCATGCTAATGTTAACATGCTAACTTTTTTTTAAATCAAATTTTGTAGGTATACACCTCAGCTTCAACCATTTGTTACTTAACAAATAATACCTGCTAGTGTGCTAATTTTGTAGATACCTGTTAGCAGCTTGCTAACTTTTTCAAATCTAATTTTGTAGGTATACACCTCAGCATCAAACATTTGTCACTTGACGAATGATACCTGTTAGCATGGTAATGTTAGCATGCTAACATGTTTTTGGAATTTATTTTTTTGTAGATATACACCTTAGCATCAAACATTTGTTACTTGACGGATGATACCTGTTAGTATGGTAATGTTAGCATGCAAACCTTTTTAAAGTTTTTTGTTTGTTTTAGATATACACCTCAGCATCAAACATTTGTTACTTGACGGATGATACCTGTTAGCATGGTAATGTTAGCATGCTAATGTTAGCATGCTAACTTTTTTTTAGAATCCCCCCCCCCCCCGGATATACACCTCAGCATCAAACATTTGTTACTTGACGGATGATACCTGTTAGCATGGTAATTTTAGCACGCTAATGTTAGCATGCTAACTTTTTTTTAGAATTTTTTTGTTTTAGATATACACCTCAGCATCAAACATTTGTTACTTGACAGATGATACCTGTTAGCATGCTAATTTTAGCATGTTAATGTTAAAATGCAAACTTTAAAACATTTTTTTTTATTTTTTATATATACACCTCAGCATCAAACATTTGTCACTTGACGGATGATACCTGTTAGCATGCTAATGTTAGAATGCTAACTTTTTTTTTAGAATTTTTTTCCCCCCGGATATACACGTCAGCATCAAACATTTGTTACTCAACGGATGATACCTGTTAGCGTGCTAACGCTAGTATGCTAACTTATTTTTAAGCTAATTTTGAAGGTGTACACCTCAGGCTTATTTTAGGTACTTGATGCACGCTAACATTAGCCGGCTAGCATTTGAAATCTGCTTTCTTCAGCAGGAGGAACAAACCACGAGATAAAACTCTTATGACTCAGCGCCACTTTTGCATGTGATCGATGTTCCTCGCCGTCAGGAGCGCAATCAGCGTTCCGTCCGGCCAATTATTAATAAGCGCGGCGCGCGGGGCGGTCGCTGCGAGCCGGGCCGAGCACGAGACCCGGGGAGGGAGAGAGAGTGTTTATAGTTGCGTGTCTTTAAAGCTCTCCTCGCTTCACACGCCACGGCCATGTGCACGCGCCGCTGCACGTGCGGAGGCCGCTGGAGTGAGGGAACAGGGGGCGGAGCCGGCAGGCAAGGGGGCGGAGGCTTGTGCACAGGAAGAGTGAGTGAGTGACTGCAAACACCAGCAGCTCGCCTCAGAATAATGCTGGCAATAATTAGCGTCAACAAAGTCACACGTGCAGCTCTGAAAAGGAGTAGGAAGAAGCAGAGCTTAGTCATTTCTCACTCTTTTTACCCCTTTCTAGAAACGCAAAGAAAGGAAAAACATGGACGAGATCAAAGGAATGAAATTAGGGACATAAAAGACTACTGTATATAAATGATAAACAACAGTAAACACATGAATTCATGTATTCATGAAAGGACATCTTCAAACACTCAAGTTGCAAATGTTGACCTTTGCAACTATTTCATACAGAAGTGTTCATTTGTTATTATTTCATAATGCATTCATTGAATGAATAAATGAATGAAATACTTGGAAAACTCCACACATAGTTGGAAAAATCGTCATTTTTAACTCAATATATATTTTTTAATAATAATAATAATGGATTAGATTTATATAGCACTTTTCTAGACACTCAAAGCGCTTCACAGATATTTTTTAGTGCATTTCAAATGTTTTAATTTTAATAAAATGTGCATTTAAAAAAATATATGCGGGAGTGACCTATGAAGGATTTATTTATTATTATGTATTATTAATATTTAATTAATTAATTAATTAATTATTATTTAATAATAAATACATTCAATAATGATAATGTATAAGATTCATAAACAAAATACACAAATTAAATAATAATAACATTAAATAATGATAATTCATTAACTATCATCAAAAATGAAATAAATGAATGAATAAATGTGTTATAAATAATAATAATAATAATTATAATAACAATAAATTAAACCTTTAAAGGCCATTTCTGTATTAAATACTTGGAAAAATGTAAGTTTTTACATTTAGTGTATTTAAAATTTATTTTTAAATTTTTAAATTTTTTTTTTTAATATTACAGAAGTGGCCTATGATAGATTCACTTATCATTCTTTAATAATACATGCATATATATATATATATATATATATATATATATATATATATATATATATATATATATATATATATATATATATATATATATATATATATATATATATATATATATATATATATATATATATATATATATATATATATATATATATTTTTTATATATTTATATATATATATATATATATATATATATATATATATATATATATATATATATATATATATATATATATATATATATATATATATATATTAATAAGGGAGTACATCTATAAATTAAATGTATTATTGAATAATAATTATAATTGAACTATCATCAAAAAATGAAATGAATAAAGTATTATGAAACAATAATAATGACTGAACACTTTAAAGGCCATTTCTGTGTTAAATATTTGGACAAATCTCTTTTAGTGCATTTCAAGATTCAAACAAATGTTACTTAAGTAAGGTTTGGCAAACGTCAGGCAGCTTTGGAAAAACAAAGACAAAAACCTCATTTTTAGACCTAAAACTTCTGTTAGGTTTAAAAGTCTGGTTTGCAAAATTGTCCGTGTTGCATGTGCATGTAATTAAAACCAAAAAAAAAAGGCTGAGAAAAGTGAAATATATTTATTTTTGATGTTATTATTTACTAGTAGTGATAGGTAAACGCAGTCTTGGCGAGTGTGTGGCACACTCACTAGCTGTACCGACGCTGCACTGATACTGAGTTACTGCTTCACAATGGCGCCACCTATCTTTGACTTTGAATTGGGAGTTTGGTGGACTGAAAATGTCTTACTAATAAAAATAGTCATTATTAATGTCTTACTAATAAAAATGGTCATTTTCCGTTTCAAAGCCGTCCGTCTCGAAATATGCGGACGTCTTTTTTCATCCGTACACGTTAGCAACGGCTCACCAGCTGGGAAAGACATTCCAATCCAGGCTAGAACCGGAACATTCCGGCAGGATCCCTCCAGCAGGTGGCTGCATTGACAAAAAAACCCAACAACGACTTCTGAGACGCAGCACATAGCTTGCGTGGTCACAGAAACGATTGACTTGAGTGCAGCGGAATGTGGAAGCGCCAGCATGAAATGTTTGTGTTTTTGTCTGTTCCTGATGAGATAAGACGTGAGTTCAGTGGTAGTCATGTGACATTCAACTATTGTACCGCCTATCATGCACTATCAATGATAAGAATCAGGACAAATACACAGCACATCACGTCAAGCTATTCTACCACCTATTCTACATACCATGCATCCATACTGAAATACCCATGCAACTGCTACTGGAGCTTTTGTACTGTTTACTCCTATATACCGCCTATCATGCATTGTCAATAATAATATCGGGCAAAATAATGTATAAGCTACTTAGATTTTATTGTCAAACAATGACGATGGTACACATATCACTGAAATTCTTGTACACTACATTTATATTTTAGAAATATTGTTTTCCCATAAATAAATATAAAAATGCAATTTTTAAATGTTTTTATTTGAAATTAAATTATTTTGTAAAACAATATTCTGTACTTTGTCTCCCTAAAAGTACATTTATTTGAATTTCATCACATTTATTATATTTTACCTGTCGTATAATAGTTTAACATAACATATTTTTATTTTTATGTTTTAAATAATATTTTTCACATAAATTATTATAAAACTGCATTTTTTAAAATTTGATTTCAAATGAAATGTAATTATTTTGTAAAACAATATTCTTTAATTTATCTCCTTATTGTACATATATTTAAACTTAATCACATTTGATCATATTTTACATGTCATTTAATATTTTAAATTTTAACATGTTTTTATGTTTAACTTAAAAAAAATTGTTTTACATAAATAAAAATAAAAATGTTTTTTTTTTTATTTAATTTTGAATAAAATAAAATAATTTAGTAAAACAATATTCTTGAATTCTTCTCCCTACATTTATTTAAACGTAATCACATGTTATTATATTTTCCCTGTCATTTAATATTTTACATTTTAACATATTTGTATGTTTTAGTTTAAAAAATATATATTTTAGATAAATAAATTTGATTCAGAATGAAATTGAATTATTTTGTAAAATAATATTATTTAATTTATCTCCATAATATTACATTTATTTCAATGTAATCACATTTTATTATGTTTTGCATGTCATTTAATATTTTAAATTTTAACATATTTTTATGTTTACCTTTAAAAAAAATATTTTTTTTAGATAAATTCATATAAAAAAATGATTTGTTTTGATTAGATTTTGAATGAAAGAGAATGATTTATTGCAATATTGTAGTGTTTTCCGCCTACCATGCACTATCGACATTAATTGAGGGGAAAAAAATGATCACAACAAGCTACTTAGCTTTTATTGCCAAATAATGGTATGCGTACACAGGTATGCATGCAACTGGAAATCCCGATAAAACAGCAGCTTTTTGTACTGTATCGCATATGTACCGCCTACCATGCACTATCAATGTTGATTTATGATGGGGGGAAAATATGTTCACATCAGGCTACTTAACTTTTATTGCCAAACATTCGACTCAAATGCCCATACAACTGGCTGCTATTTTACTACAATATATGACCGCCTATCATGCACTATCAATAATAAATACAAAAAACCCCGGAAACATTATATCACGTCAAGTTGCATAGCTTTTATAGCAAAAAAATGACACAGGTAGACGTACAAATTGCAATCCTGATAAAATGCCAGCAATTCTACTGTGTCTCATATGTACCGCCTATCATGCACTATCAATAATAAATATAAAAAAACCCGGAAACATTTTATCACGTCGAGTTGCATAGCTTTTATAGCAAAAAAATGACATAGGTACACGTTTAAATGCAATCCTGATAAAATGCCAGCGATTGTACTGTATCTCACATGTACTGCCTATCATGCACTATCAATAATAAATACAAAAAAAACCCGGAAACATTTTATCACCTCAAGTTGCATAGCTTTTATAGGAAAAAATGACACAGGTACACGTACAAATGCAATCCTAAAAAAATGCCAGCGGTTCTAATGTATCTCATATATACTGTCTATCATGCACTATCAATAATAAATACAAAAAAACCCGGAAACATTTTCTCACGTCGAGTTGCATAGCTTTTATAGAGAAAAAATGACACAGGTACACGTACAAATGCAACCCTGATAAAATGCCAGGAGATTGTACTGTATCTCATATGTACCGCCTATCATGCACCATCAATATTGATTGACAATAGGGGAAAAAATCGCAGATTTTATTGTCAACCAATGACAAAGGTACACATTTGACTGAAATGCCCATACAACTGTCAGCTCTTGTACTAGATCTCCTACAGACCGCCTATCATGCACTATCGTTATGAACAATGATATCAACAATGATAAAAGGGCGATCGCGTCTAGCTGCTGAGCTTTTTAATGTGACAAAATGGCACATTAGACTGAGCTCCTGATACCAGTGCCAGCTGTATCTTCTGCATATCATGCACTATCGATACATATCACAACAATATCACATCATCTTGTAGAAGCAGACTGTGACTAAACTGCTTTCAAGGGGAAGGTTAGAAAGTGACATAACGTTTCCCACATGATGCTCCATTCTTATGATTCCACAACGTCTTATTATACAATAAAAACTTTTTTTTTCATGCGAGATGTTTCCTGCAAGTGTCGTTGGCATGATTTTTGTTTTTAATTTCAGTTTTATTGCGTTTCTCGCCGCATAAAAGCGAGGAGAATTTACACTCAGCCCCTTGTGCCACACTGCACTCTGACTCCCCCTGGTGGTGGTGTTGGTGTAGCGCAGCCTGCTTTGCTGCCTTTCCTCAGTGCAGAGTAGAAAGTTGCTAAAAGTGTAACAGGTTGCTGAAAGTGTAGAAAGTTGCTAAAAGTGTTTCTTGTGTGTGTCGTCCCGCAGGCAGCCAGACGAGTATGAACGACTCGTACGAGTCTCCGTCCTGCTCGTCCTCCCCGTCGTCCTCCTGCCCGCCGCTGCTCACGCCCACGGACAGCGGGCCGGAGGGCGTGGAGATGTTCGACATGGACCCCTCGGACATGGCTCTGTCCAACGGGCCCGGCCAGCAGAACTTTGACCCCAGGAGGCAGTCCTTCAGCGAGGAGGAGCTCAAGCCGCAGCCCATGGTGAAGAAGGCGCGCAAGATCCTGGTGCCCGACAACATGAAAGTAAGCTATTATTATTATTATTACTATTATTAATAGCCATTTACACTTGCAATTCAATCATATTTTATTACTGTAAACATTATTTTTATTTACACTAGTAATTTAATCATATTTTATTACTGTAAACATTATTATTATTATTATTTACAGTAGTAATTTAATTATTTGATTACTGTAAAAATTATCATTATTATTTACACTAGCAATTTAATCATATTTTATTACAGTAAACATTATTATTATTGTTAATACCCATCTACACTAGCAATGTAATCATATTTTATTACAGTAAACATTATTATTATTTACACTAGCAATTTAATCTAATTTTATTACAGTAAACATTATTATTATTTATACCAGTAATTTAATCATATTTTGTTACAGTTAACATTATTATTATTATTTACACTAGCAATTTAATCATTTTATTACAGTAGACATTATTATTATTTACAATAGTAATTTAATCATTTTATTACTGTAAACATTATCATCATTATTATTATTATTATTATTATTTACACTAGTAATTTAATCATATTTTATTACAGTAAAGATTATTATTATTTACACTAGTAATTTAATCCTATTTTATTACAGTTAACATTATTATTATTTACACTAGCAATTAAATCATATTTTACTACAGTAGACATTATTATTATTATTTACACTAGTAATTGAATCACTTTATTACTGTAAACATTTTCATCATTATTATTATTATTTACACTAGCAATTTAATCATATTTTATTACAGTAAACATTATTATTATTGTTATTAATACCCATCTACACTAGCAATGTAATCATATTTTATTACAGTAAACATTATTATTATTTACACTAGCAATTTAATCTAATTTTTTTTTACAGTAAACATTATTATTTACACTAGTAATTTAATCATATTTTGTTACAGTTAACATTATTATTCTTATTATTTACACTAGCAATTTAATTATATTTTATTACAGTAGACATTATTATTATTTACACTAGTAATTTAATAATTGTATTACTGTAAACATTATCATCATTATTATTATTATTATTTACACTAGTAATTTAATCATATTTTATTACAGTTAACATTATTATTATTTACACTAGCAATTTAATCTAATTATATTACAGTTAACATTATTATTATTAATGAAATTACTTTGTAAAACAATATTCTTTAATTTATCTCCCCAATAGTACATGTATTTCAACTTAATCACATTTTATTGTATTCTACATGTCATTTACTATTTTAAATTTTAACATCTTTTTGTGTTTTAGATTAAAAAAAATAAAATGTTTTAGATAAATATAAAAATGCATTTTTTAAATTAGATTTTGAATTAAATGAAATTATTTTGTTAACAAATAATTTTTTAATTTATCGCCCTAATAGTACATTTATTTCAACTTAATCACATTTTATTATATTGTAAATGACATTAAATAGTTTGATATTTAACATTTTAACATATTTTTATGTTTTATTATTTTATAAATATTTTTTACATAAATAAATATAAAAATGCAACTTTTTTTAAAAGTGGATTTTGAATGAAATTGAATTATTTTGTAAAATAATGGTTTTTGATCCATTTCCCTAATAGTACATTTATTTCAACTTAATCACATTTTATTATATTCTACATGTCATTTAATATTTTACATTTTAATATATTTTTATGTTTTAGTTTCAAAATAATATTATTTTACATAAATTAATATAAAAATGCATTTTTTAAATTTGATTTCGAATGAAATTGAATTATTTTGTAAAACAATATTTCAGCTCAATCACATTTTGTAATATTCTACATGTCATTTAATATTTTACATTTTAATATATATTCGTTTTAGTTTAACTTTATTTTTTGTAACAAATTAATATAAAAAAGCATTTTTTAAATTTAATTTGGATAAAAATGAATTACTTTGTAAAACAATATTTCAACTTAATCACATTTTATTACATTTTACATGTAATTTAATATCTGCATTTTAACATATTTTTACATTGAAGTTTTTTTAAAATATTTTTTGGATAAATAAATATAAATATGCATTTTTAAAATTTGATTTTGAATGAAAATAAATTATTTTGTAAAACAATATTCTTTAATTCATCTCCCTAACAGCACATTTATTTAAACTTAATCACATTTTATTATATTTTACATGTCTTTTAATATTTTACATTTTAACACATTTTTATGTTTAACTTTAAAAAAAATATTTTTTAGATAAATTCATATAAAAATGCATTTTTTAAATTAGATTTTGAATGAAAGGGAATGATTTATTGCAATATTGTAGTGTTTTCTCTCCCAAAGACAAACAATAGTAAAAATGGTGCCTGTGTTCCCCCAGGATGAGAAGTACTGGAGCAGGAGATACAAAAACAACGAAGCGGCCAAGCGCTCCCGAGACGCTCGGCGCCTGAAGGAGAACCAAATATCGGTGCGCGCCTCCTTCCTGGAGCGAGAGAACGCCGCCCTGCGACAGGAAGTGGCGGAGATGCGCAAAGAACTTGGACGATGTCGCAACATCCTTAGCAAATATGAGAACCGCCTGGCCGACCAGTGATGGAATATTCCAGGAAAGACTTTTTGGACTCGATGATGATGACGATGATGAAGATGACGATGATGATGATGATGATGAATGTATCAGGAGGAGGCGCGCAGCTCAGGTGTTTGGTCGTCATGGTGACGCACGGAGAGAATAATTTAACTTTTAGGGGTTTTGTTATTGGAGAATTGTATATTTTTATAACACTTCAGGACACTCGCAGGAGAGAGAATCATTTTGTACATTTTCTACACGACTAAACCCGGCGGGAGGACCATCTTTCTGTGGAACAATTGGCAACTAGAACATTTTGTCAAGTAGAAACTTCACTTTGCTTCCTCCAGGAGAACTCTGGTCGTCTTTTTCTTTCCTCTTTTGTGTCCACGGTGACCACACGTCCCTCTTTTTTTGATGTTTTTTTGTGTGTGTACGTAATTACCAGCTTTTCTTTCAACTCCGCTTCTACTCGCTTCCCTTCAATATTTGTTTCCATCAGCGTCACTCCAGTAACACTCAAGACAAGATCCCTATTGTCTACTACCTGCATAGTACTTCATAGTACTTCAATCAAGTATACTTCTTCACTTCACCCCCCTTGACAATCAAAAACTTATCTATAATAATTATTATCAATATAACTGCATTGTAAGTAATATTAATAATAATGATTATTATCAGTATTACTGCAGTGGAAGTCATATTAATAATAATAATAATAACACTAATAAACTGGTTTGATCGCTTTTAGGCCATTTAATGTAATAACATTTTTATATGTACATTTTTTTGACAATTGAAACATTAATTATTAATAATACCACACAACAATCATTATAAAAAATTTTTAAATCAAAATTATATTATAATTATCACATTAGGACCTTTATAAAAAATGGTAACATTTACCATTATTATTTGTTTAATATATTAATGAATATTGGATATTTTTGCCACTTTTTCTTTTATTTTAAATGTTTTACTTCCTAATGTGCTAATTATTATTAATACCATACAGCAGAAATTTTGCATTATAAACAGACAAAAAATTCCTAATTATATTATAATTATCACATTAGTACTTTTGTTAAATGGTAAAAAATTATAACAATTTTCCATTATTATTTATTGTATTGATGAATTTTAGATATTTTAGCCACTTTTTAACATTTTCCAAAACATTTTTTTAAAGTTGCTAATGTGCTAATTATTAATAATAATACCATTTCATGAATATTGGATATTTATTTCAGACATTTTCTTTTTACTTCCTAATGTGCTAATTATTATTATTATTAATACCATACAGCAATAATTTTGCATTATAAACAAAACAAATAAATTCCAATGTATATTATATATACATCACATTAGTACTTTTTATTATTTTTTATTTAAAAAAAATAATACAAATTTCCATTATTATTTGTTTAGTACATTGATAAATTTTAGATATTTTAGCCACTTTTTAACATTTTCAAAAAAAATTTTTTTTAAGTTGCTAATGTGCTAATTATTAATAATAATACCACACAACAATCATTATAAACAATCAAATAATCACAATTATATTATAATTATCACATTAGGAACTTTTTTTAAATGGTAAAAAATGGTAACGTTTACCATTATTGGTTTAATATATTGATGAATTTTAGATATTTTAGCCACTTTAAAAAACATGTTTTTTCAAGTTGCTAATGTGCTAATTATGATTAATACAATTATATTATATATTACATTTCAAATGTATTTTTTTAAATAGTCTGCAACGATTCTATTTTTACAGACAGGCTTCGCTAAGCATCTTCAAATAAAGTCAGCCAGTGGTATAACTAATAAAGTGCACATTTCTGGGCTTGAAATGGAGAACTGCGAGTATTTCAGGTGATTTAACAGGAAGAAGATTATTATTATGACTGTTGGAGTGGAATCTAAAATGGACCTTTCGACCGTTCCTACAACATCTCTGCTCGTATTTGCTAGAAGGACTTTCTTTGTTCTGATATTATTAGTCTTCTTCTTATTATTATTGTTATTATGATGTTATACTTTCTTGATGGATGTTTCCTCCTGACCTCACTGATGATCTTCACCCCCATGCAGACTTTTTTTGTACAAGGACGAGCTCCTCACGCCCCCTGGTGGACTATGCATGCTTCGTCCTTTTCTTGCTTTCTTTGCACCGTTTCCGCCTCGCGCCCGCGTGGTCGTTTGCGCTCCCGACCGGACGCTCGCTCTCCAGCTGGCATCCTCCCAGATGTGCTGGCTGCGTCTTTCCAGGGACTCTAATTGACGTAGGCGTGCCACAGCGCTCTCCGACCCACTATGTGCTGGTTCTGTGGATGTACTTTGAGATTTCTCCCTAAAAAAAACACCAATTAAAGATTATTCTCGTTCAACAATGCTCTTGCTTTTGCTTTGTGATCAGTGGGTGTCGATGATGAATTAGGATTTGACATGAGGATGGAGTCAGGGGGATTTCCAGAGGCCAGTTCATGTTGCTTCTTAGGTGTATAGAGTATGGTCTCCAACATGGCGCCCTATAGGGACTTGTGAGCAATCAGAGAGAGTATGGCCAACTCCGGTTCAGACTTGGTCTCCAACATGGCGCCCTATAGGGGCTTGTGACCAATCAGAGAGCGTATGACCAATTCAGGTTCAGACTTGGTCTCCAACATGGCGCCCTATAGGCACTTGTGACCAATCAGAGAGAGTATGGCCAACTCGGGTTCAGCGGTGGTCTACAACATGGCGCCCTATAGTGGCTTGTGACCAATCAGAGAGAGTATGGCCAACTCCGGTTCAGACTTGGTCTCCAACATGGCGCCCTATAGGGACTTGTGACCAATCAGAGAGAGTATGGCCAACTCCGGTTCAGACTTGGTCTCCAACATGGCGCCCTATAGGGACTTGTGACCAATCAGAGAGAGTATGGCCAACTCATTTTCAGAAGTGGTCTCCAACATGGCGCCCTATAGTGGCTTCTGACCAATCAGAGAGATTATGGCCATCTAGAGTTGGTCTCCAACATGGCGCCCTATAGGGACTTGTGACCAATCAGAGAGAGTATGGCCAACTCCGGTTCAGACTTGGTCTACAACATGGCGCCCTATAGGGACTTGTGACCAATCAGAGAGAGTATGGCCAACTCAGTTCAGACTTGGTCTCCAACATGGCGCCCTATAGGGACTTGTGACCAATCAGAGAGAGTATGACCAATTCAGGTTCAGACTTGGTCTCCAACATGGCGCCCTATAGGGACTTGTGACCAATCAGAGAGAGTATGACCAATTCAGGTTCAGACTTGGTCTCCAACATGGCGCCCTATAGGCACTTGTGACCAATCAGAGAGAGTATGACCAATTCAGGTTCAGACTTGGTCTCCAACATGGCGCCCTATAGGCACTTGTGACCAATCAGAGAGAGTATGGCCAACTCGGGTTCAGCGGTGGTCTACAACATGGCGCCCTATAGTGGCTTGTGACCAATCAGAGAGAGTATGGCCAACTCCGGTTCAGACTTGGTCTCCAACATGGCGCCCTATAGGGACTTGTGACCAATCAGAGAGAGTATGCCCAACTCGGGTTCAGCGGTGGTCTCCAACATGGCGCCCTATAGGGACTTGTGACCAATCAGAGAGAGTATGCCCAACTCGGGTTCAGCGGTGGTCTACAACATGGCGCCCTATAGTGGCTTGTGACCAATCAGAGAGAGTATGGCCAACTCCGGTTCAGACTTGGTCTCCAACATGGCGCCCTATAGGGACTTGTGACCAATCAGAGAGAGTATGGCCAACTCCGGTTCAGACTTGGTCTACAACATGGCGCCCTATAGGGACTTGTGAGCAATCAGAGAGAGTATGGCCAATTCAGGTTCAGACTTGGTCTCCAACATGGCGCCCTATAGGCACTTGTGACCAATCAGAGAGAGTATGACCAATTCAGGTTCAGACTTGGTCTCCAACATGGCGCCCTATAGGCACTTGTGACCAATCAGAGAGAGTATGACCAATTCAGGTTCAGACTTGGTCTCCAACATGGCGCCCTATAGGGACTTGTGACCAATCAGAGAGCGTATGGCCAACTCCGGTTCAGACTTGGTCTCCAACATGGCGCCCTATAGGGACTTGTGACCAATCAGAGAGCGTATGACCAATTCAGGTTCAGACTTGGTCTCCAACATGGCGCCCTATAGGGACTTGTGACCAATCAGAGAGAGTATGGCCAACTCGGGTTCAGCGGTGGTCTACAACATGGCGCCCTATAGTGGCTTGTGACCAATCAGAGAGAGTATGGCCAACTCCGGTTCAGACTTGGTCTCCAACATGGCGCCCTATAGGGACTTGTGACCAATCAGAGAGAGTATGGCCAACTCCGGTTCAGACTTGGTCTACAACATGGCGCCCTATAGGGACTTGTGACCAATCAGAGAGAGTATGACCAACTCAGGTTCAGACTTGGTCTACAACATGGCGCCCTATAGGGACTTGTGACCAATCAGAGAGAGTATGACCAATTCAGGTTCAGACTTGGTCTCCAACATGGCGCCCTATAGGGACTTGTGACCAATCAGAGAGAGTATGACCAACTCAGGTTCAGACTTGGTCTCCAACATGGCGCCCTATAGGCACTTGTGACCAATCAGAGAGAGTATGGTCAACTTAGGTTTAGACTTGGTCTCCAACATGGCGCCCTATAGGGACTTGTGACCAATCAGAGAGAGTATGGCCAACTCCGGTTCAGACTTGGTCTCCAACATGGCGCCCTATAGGGACTTGTGACCAAACAGAGAGCGTATGACCAATTCAGGGTCAGACTTGGTCTCCAACATGGCGCCCTATAGGCACTTGTGACCAATCAGAGAGAGTATGACCAATTCAGGGTCAGACTTGGTCTCCAACATGGCGCCCTATAGGCACTTGTGACCAATCAGAGAGAGTATGACCAATTCAGGTTCAGACTTGGTCTCCAACATGGCGCCCTATAGGCACTTGTGACCAATCAGAGAGAGTGTGACCAATTCAGGTTCGGACTTGGTCTCCAACATGGCGCCCTATAGGCACTTGTGACCAATCAGAGAGAGTATGGCCAACTCGGGTTCAGCGGTGGTCTACAACATGGCGCCCTATAGTGGCTTGTGACCAATCAGAGAGAGTATGGCCAACTCCGGTTCAGACTTGGTCTCCAACATGGCGCCCTATAGGGACTTGTGACCAATCAGAGAGAGTATGGCCAACTCCGGTTCAGACTTGGTCTCCAACATGGCGCCCTATAGGGACTTGTGACCAATCAGAGAGAGTATGGCCAACTCATTTTCAGAAGTGGTCTCCAACATGGCGCCCTATAGTGGCTTCTGACCAATCAGAGAGATTATGGCCATCTAGAGTTGGTCTCCAACATGGCGCCCTATAGGGACTTGTGACCAATCAGAGAGAGTATGGCCAACTCCGGTTCAGACTTGGTCTACAACATGGCGCCCTATAGGGACTTGTGACCAATCAGAGAGAGTATGGCCAACTCAGTTCAGACTTGGTCTCCAACATGGCGCCCTATAGGGACTTGTGACCAATCAGAGAGAGTATGACCAATTCAGGTTCAGACTTGGTCTCCAACATGGCGCCCTATAGGGACTTGTGACCAATCAGAGAGAGTATGACCAATTCAGGTTCAGACTTGGTCTCCAACATGGCGCCCTATAGGCACTTGTGACCAATCAGAGAGAGTATGACCAATTCAGGTTCAGACTTGGTCTCCAACATGGCGCCCTATAGGCACTTGTGACCAATCAGAGAGAGTATGGCCAACTCGGGTTCAGCGGTGGTCTACAACATGGCGCCCTATAGTGGCTTGTGACCAATCAGAGAGAGTATGGCCAACTCCGGTTCAGACTTGGTCTCCAACATGGCGCCCTATAGGGACTTGTGACCAATCAGAGAGAGTATGCCCAACTCGGGTTCAGCGGTGGTCTCCAACATGGCGCCCTATAGGGACTTGTGACCAATCAGAGAGAGTATGCCCAACTCGGGTTCAGCGGTGGTCTACAACATGGCGCCCTATAGTGGCTTGTGACCAATCAGAGAGAGTATGGCCAACTCCGGTTCAGACTTGGTCTCCAACATGGCGCCCTATAGGGACTTGTGACCAATCAGAGAGAGTATGGCCAACTCCGGTTCAGACTTGGTCTACAACATGGCGCCCTATAGGGACTTGTGAGCAATCAGAGAGAGTATGGCCAATTCAGGTTCAGACTTGGTCTCCAACATGGCGCCCTATAGGCACTTGTGACCAATCAGAGAGAGTATGACCAATTCAGGTTCAGACTTGGTCTCCAACATGGCGCCCTATAGGCACTTGTGACCAATCAGAGAGAGTATGACCAATTCAGGTTCAGACTTGGTCTCCAACATGGCGCCCTATAGGGACTTGTGACCAATCAGAGAGCGTATGGCCAACTCCGGTTCAGACTTGGTCTCCAACATGGCGCCCTATAGGGACTTGTGACCAATCAGAGAGCGTATGACCAATTCAGGTTCAGACTTGGTCTCCAACATGGCGCCCTATAGGGACTTGTGACCAATCAGAGAGAGTATGGCCAACTCGGGTTCAGCGGTGGTCTACAACATGGCGCCCTATAGGGACTTGTGACCAATCAGAGAGAGTATGGCCAACTCCGGTTCAGACTTGGTCTACAACATGGCGCCCTATAGGGACTTGTGAGCAATCAGAGAGAGTATGGCCAATTCAGGTTCAGACTTGGTCTCCAACATGGCGCCCTATAGGCACTTGTGACCAATCAGAGAGAGTATGACCAATTCAGGTTCAGACTTGGTCTCCAACATGGCGCCCTATAGGCACTTGTGACCAATCAGAGAGAGTATGACCAATTCAGGTTCAGACTTGGTCTCCAACATGGCGCCCTATAGGGACTTGTGACCAATCAGAGAGCGTATGGCCAACTCCGGTTCAGACTTGGTCTCCAACATGGCGCCCTATAGGGACTTGTGACCAATCAGAGAGCGTATGACCAATTCAGGTTCAGACTTGGTCTCCAACATGGCGCCCTATAGGGACTTGTGACCAATCAGAGAGAGTATGGCCAACTCGGGTTCAGCGGTGGTCTACAACATGGCGCCCTATAGTGGCTTGTGACCAATCAGAGAGAGTATGGCCAACTCCGGTTCAGACTTGGTCTCCAACATGGCGCCCTATAGGGACTTGTGACCAATCAGAGAGAGTATGGCCAACTCGGGTTCAGCGGTGGTCTACAACATGGCGCCCTATAGTGGCTTGTGACCAATCAGAGAGAGTATGGCCAACTCCGGTTCAGACTTGGTCTCCAACATGGCGCCCTATAGGGACTTGTGACCAATCAGAGAGGGAGTATGGCCAACTCAGGTTCAGCGGTGGTCTACAACATGGCGCCCTATAGTGGCTTGTGACCAATCAGAGAGAGTATGGCCAACTCCGGTTCAGACTTGGTCTCCAACATGGCGCCCTATAGGGACTTGTGACCAATCAGAGAGAGTATGGCCAACTCCGGTTCAGACTTGGTCTACAACATGGCGCCCTATAGGGACTTGTGAGCAATCAGAGAGAGTATGGCCAATTCAGGTTCAGACTTGGTCTCCAACATGGCGCCCTATAGGCACTTGTGACCAATCAGAGAGAGTATGACCAATTCAGGTTCAGACTTGGTCTCCAACATGGCGCCCTATAGGCACTTGTGACCAATCAGAGAGAGTATGACCAATTCAGGTTCAGACTTGGTCTCCAACATGGCGCCCTATAGGGACTTGTGACCAATCAGAGAGAGTATGACCAATTCAGGTTCAGACTTGGTCTCCAACATGGCGCCCTATAGGCACTTGTGACCAATCAGAGAGAGTATGACCAATTCAGGTTCAGACTTGGTCTCCAACATGGCGCCCTATAGGGACTTGTGACCAATCAGAGAGAGTATGACCAATTCAGGTTCAGACTTGGTCTCCAACATGGCGCCCTATAGGCACTTGTGACCAATCAGAGAGAGTATGGCCAACTCGGGTTCAGCGGTGGTCTACAACATGGCGCCCTATAGTGGCTTGTGACCAATCAGAGAGAGTATGGCCAACTCCGGTTCAGACTTGGTCTCCAACATGGCGCCCTATAGGGACTTGTGACCAATCAGAGAGAGTATGCCCAACTCGGGTTCAGCGGTGGTCTCCAACATGGCACCCTATAGTGGCTTGTGACCAATCAGAGAGAGTATGGCCAACTCCGGTTCAGACTTGGTCTCCAACATGGCGCCCTATAGGGACTTGTGACCAATCAGAGAGAGTATGGCCAACTCCGGTTCAGACTTGGTCTCCAACTTGGCGCCCTATAGGGACTTGTGAGCAATCAGAGAGAGTATGGCCAATTCAGGTTCAGACTTGGTCTCCAACATGGCGCCCTATAGGCACTTGTGACCAATCAGAGAGAGTATGACCAATTCAGGTTCAGACTTGGTCTCCAACATGGCGCCCTATAGGGACTTGTGACCAATCAGAGAGAGTATGACCAATTCAGGTTCAGACTTGGTCTCCAACATGGCGCCCTATAGGCACTTGTGACCAATCAGAGAGAGTATGACCAATTCAGGTTCAGACTTGGTCTCCAACATGGCGCCCTATAGGGACTTGTGACCAATCAGAGAGAGTATGACCAATTCAGGTTCAGACTTGGTCTACAACATGGCGCCCTATAGGCACTTATGACCAATCAGAGAGAGTATGACCAATTCAGGTTCAGACTTGGTCTCCAACATGGCGCCCTATAGGGACTTGTGACCAATCAGAGAGAGTATGACCAATTCAGGTTCAGACTTGGTCTCCAACATGGCGCCCTATAGGGACTTGTGACCAATCAGAGAGAGTATGGCCAACTCCGGTTCAGACTTGGTCTCCAACATGGCGCCCTATAGGGACTTGTGACCAATCAGAGAGAGTATGGCCAACTCCGGTTCAGACTTGGTCTCCAACATGGCGCCCTATAGGCACTTGTGACCAATCAGAGAGAGTATGACCAATTCAGGTTCAGACTTGGTCTCCAACATGGCGCCCTATAGGGACTTGTGACCAATCAGAGAGAGTATGGCCAACTCCGGTTCAGACTTGGTCTCCAACATGGCGCCCTATAGGGACTTGTGAGCAATCAGAGAGAGTATGACCAATTCAGGTTCAGACTTGGTCTCCAACATGGCGCCCTATAGGCGCTTGTGACCAATCAGAGAGAGTATGGCCAACTCGGGTTCAGCGGTGGTCTACAACAAGGCGCCCTATAGTGGCTTGTGACCAATCAGAGAGAGTATGGCCAACTCGGGTTCAGCGGTGGTCTACAACATGGCGCCCTATAGTGGCTTGTGACCAATCAGAGAGAGTATGGCCAACTCCGGTTCAGACTTGGTCTCCAACATGGCGCCCTATAGGGACTTGTGACCAATCAGAGAGGGAGTATGGCCAACTCGGGTTCAGCGGTGGTCTACAACATGGCGCCCTATAGTGGCTTGTGACCAATCAGAGAGAGTATGGCCAACTCCGGTTCAGACTTGGTCTCCAACATGGCGCCCTATAGGGACTTGTGAGCAATCAGAGAGAGTATGGCCAACTCCGGTTCAGACTTGGTCTACAACATGGCGCCCTATAGGGACTTGTGAGCAATCAGAGAGAGTATGGCCAATTCAGGTTCAGATTTGGTCTCCAACATGGCGCCCTATAGGCACTTGTGACCAATCAGAGAGAGTATGACCAATTCAGGTTCAGACTTGGTCTCCAACATGGCGCCCTATAGGCACTTGTGACCAATCAGAGAGAGTATGACCAATTCAGGTTCAGACTTGATCTCCAACATGGCGCCCTATAGGCACTTGTGACCAATCAGAGAGAGTATGACCAATTCAGGTTCAGACTTGGTCTCCAACATGGCGCCCTATAGGGACTTGTGACCAATCAGAGAGAGTATGACCAATTCAGGTTCAGACTTGGTCTCCAACATGGCGCCCTATAGGCACTTGTGACCAATCAGAGAGAGTATGACCAATTCAGGTTCAGACTTGGTCTCCAACATGGCGCCCTATAGGGACTTGTGACCAATCAGAGAGAGTATGACCAATTCAGGTTCAGACTTGGTCTCCAACATGGCGCCCTATAGGCACTTGTGACCAATCAGAGAGAGTATGGCCAACTCGGGTTCAGCGGTGGTCTACAACATGGCGCCCTATAGTGGCTTGTGACCAATCAGAGAGAGTATGGCCAACTCCGGTTCAGACTTGGTCTCCAACATGGCGCCCTATAGGGACTTGTGACCAATCAGAGAGAGTATGACCAATTCAGGTTCAGACTTGGTCTACAACATGGCGCCCTATAGGCACTTATGACCTATCAGAGAGAGTATGACCAATTCAGGTTCAGACTTGGTCTCCAACATGGCGCCCTATAGGGACTTGTGACCAATCAGAGAGAGTATGACCAATTCAGGTTCAGACTTGGTCTCCAACATGGCGCCCTATAGGGACTTGTGACCAATCAGAGAGAGTATGGCCAACTCCGGTTCAGACTTGGTCTCCAACATGGCGCCCTATAGGCACTTGTGACCAATCAGAGAGAGTATGACCAATTCAGGTTCAGACTTGGTCTCCAACATGGCGCCCTATAGGGACTTGTGACCAATCAGAGAGAGTATGGCCAACTCCGGTTCAGACTTGGTCTCCAACATGGCGCCCTATAGGGACTTGTGAGCAATCAGAGAGAGTATGGCCAATTCAGGTTCAGACTTGGTCTCCAACATGGCGCCCTATAGGCGCTTGTGACCAATCAGAGAGAGTATGGCCAACTCGGGTTCAGCGGTGGTCTACAACAAGGCGCCCTATAGTGGCTTGTGACCAATCAGAGAGAGTATGGCCAACTCGGGTTCAGCGGTGGTCTACAACATGGCGCCCTATAGTGGCTTGTGACCAATCAGAGAGAGTATGGCCAACTCCGGTTCAGACTTGGTCTCCAACATGGCGCCCTATAGGGACTTGTGACCAATCAGAGAGGGAGTATGGCCAACTCAGGTTCAGCGGTGGTCTACAACATGGCGCCCTATAGTGGCTTGTGACCAATCAGAGAGAGTATGGCCAACTCCGGTTCAGACTTGGTCTCCAACATGGCGCCCTATAGGGACTTGTGACCAATCAGAGAGAGTATGGCCAACTCCGGTTCAGACTTGGTCTACAACATGGCGCCCTATAGGGACTTGTGAGCAATCAGAGAGAGTATGGCCAATTCAGGTTCAGACTTGGTCTCCAACATGGCGCCCTATAGGCACTTGTGACCAATCAGAGAGAGTATGACCAATTCAGGTTCAGACTTGGTCTCCAACATGGCGCCCTATAGGCACTTGTGACCAATCAGAGAGAGTATGACCAATTCAGGTTCAGACTTGATCTCCAACATGGCGCCCTATAGGCACTTGTGACCAATCAGAGAGAGTATGACCAATTCAGGTTCAGACTTGGTCTCCAACATGGCGCCCTATAGGGACTTGTGACCAATCAGAGAGAGTATGACCAATTCAGGTTCAGACTTGGTCTCCAACATGGCGCCCTATAGGCACTTGTGACCAATCAGAGAGAGTATGACCAATTCAGGTTCAGACTTGGTCTCCAACATGGCGCCCTATAGGGACTTGTGACCAATCAGAGAGAGTATGACCAATTCAGGTTCAGACTTGGTCTCCAACATGGCGCCCTATAGGCACTTGTGACCAATCAGAGAGAGTATGGCCAACTCGGGTTCAGCGGTGGTCTACAACATGGCGCCCTATAGTGGCTTGTGACCAATCAGAGAGAGTATGGCCAACTCCGGTTCAGACTTGGTCTCCAACATGGCGCCCTATAGGGACTTGTGACCAATCAGAGAGAGTATGCCCAACTCGGGTTCAGCGGTGGTCTCCAACATGGCACCCTATAGTGGCTTGTGACCAATCAGAGAGAGTATGGCCAACTCCGGTTCAGACTTGGTCTCCAACATGGCGCCCTATAGGGACTTGTGACCAATCAGAGAGAGTATGGCCAACTCCGGTTCAGACTTGGTCTCCAACTTGGCGCCCTATAGGGACTTGTGAGCAATCAGAGAGAGTATGGCCAATTCAGGTTCAGACTTGGTCTCCAACATGGCGCCCTATAGGCACTTGTGACCAATCAGAGAGAGTATGACCAATTCAGGTTCAGACTTGGTCTCCAACATGGCGCCCTATAGGGACTTGTGACCAATCAGAGAGAGTATGACCAATTCAGGTTCAGACTTGGTCTCCAACATGGCGCCCTATAGGCACTTGTGACCAATCAGAGAGAGTATGACCAATTCAGGTTCAGACTTGGTCTCCAACATGGCGCCCTATAGGGACTTGTGACCAATCAGAGAGAGTATGACCAATTCAGGTTCAGACTTGGTCTACAACATGGCGCCCTATAGGCACTTATGACCAATCAGAGAGAGTATGACCAATTCAGGTTCAGACTTGGTCTCCAACATGGCGCCCTATAGGGACTTGTGACCAATCAGAGAGAGTATGACCAATTCAGGTTCAGACTTGGTCTCCAACATGGCGCCCTATAGGGACTTGTGACCAATCAGAGAGAGTATGGCCAACTCCGGTTCAGACTTGGTCTCCAACATGGCGCCCTATAGGGACTTGTGACCAATCAGAGAGAGTATGGCCAACTCCGGTTCAGACTTGGTCTCCAACATGGCGCCCTATAGGCACTTGTGACCAATCAGAGAGAGTATGACCAATTCAGGTTCAGACTTGGTCTCCAACATGGCGCCGTATAGGGACTTGTGACCAATCAGAGAGAGTATGGCCAACTCGGGTTCAGCGGTGGTCTACAACATGGCGCCCTATAGTGGCTTGTGACCAATCAGAGAGAGTATGGCCAACTCCGGTTCAGACTTGGTCTCCAACATGGCGCCCTATAGGGACTTGTGACCAATCAGAGAGAGTATGGCCAACTCGGGTTCAGCGGTGGTCTACAACATGGCGCCCTATAGTGGCTTGTGACCAATCAGAGAGAGTATGGCCAACTCCGGTTCAGACTTGGTCTCCAACATGGCGCCCTATAGGGACTTGTGACCAATCAGAGAGGGAGTATGGCCAACTCGGGTTCAGCGGTGGTCTACAACATGGCGCCCTATAGTGGCTTGTGACCAATCAGAGAGAGTATGGCCAACTCCGGTTCAGACTTGGTCTCCAACATGGCGCCCTATAGGGACTTGTGACCAATCAGAGAGAGTATGGCCAACTCCGGTTCAGACTTGGTCTCCAACATGGCGCCCTATAGGCACTTGTGACCAATCAGAGAGAGTATGACCAATTCAGGTTCAGACTTGGTCTCCAACATGGCGCCCTATAGGGACTTGTGACCAATCAGAGAGAGTATGGCCAACTCGGGTTCAGCGGTGGTCTACAACATGGCGCCCTATAGTGGCTTGTGACCAATCAGAGAGAGTATGGCCAACTCCGGTTCAGACTTGGTCTCCAACATGGCGCCCTATAGGCACTTATGACCAATCAGAGAGAGTATGACCAATTCAGGTTCAGACTTGGTCTCCAACATGGCGCCCTATAGGGACTTGTGACCAATCAGAGAGAGTATGACCAATTCAGGTTCAGACTTGGTCTCCAACATGGCGCCCTATAGGCACTTGTGACCAATCAGAGAGAGTATGACCAATTCAGGTTCAGACTTGGTCTCCAACATGGCGCCCTATAGGGACTTGTGACCAATCAGAGAGAGTATGACCAATTCAGGTTCAGACTTGGTCTCCAACATGGCGCCCTATAGGCACTTGTGACCAATCAGAGAGAGTATGGCCAACTCGGGTTCAGCGGTGGTCTACAACATGGCGCCCTATAGTGGCTTGTGACCAATCAGAGAGAGTATGGCCAACTCCGGTTCAGACTTGGTCTCCAACATGGCGCCCTATAGGGACTTGTGACCAATCAGAGAGAGTATGACCAATTCAGGTTCAGACTTGGTCTACAACATGGCGCCCTATAGGCACTTATGACCTATCAGAGAGAGTATGACCAATTCAGGTTCAGACTTGGTCTCCAACATGGCGCCCTATAGGGACTTGTGACCAATCAGAGAGAGTATGACCAATTCAGGTTCAGACTTGGTCTCCAACATGGCGCCCTATAGGGACTTGTGACCAATCAGAGAGAGTATGGCCAACTCCGGTTCAGACTTGGTCTCCAACATGGCGCCCTATAGGCACTTGTGACCAATCAGAGAGAGTATGACCAATTCAGGTTCAGACTTGGTCTCCAACATGGCGCCCTATAGGGACTTGTGACCAATCAGAGAGAGTATGGCCAACTCCGGTTCAGACTTGGTCTCCAACATGGCGCCCTATAGGGACTTGTGAGCAATCAGAGAGAGTATGGCCAATTCAGGTTCAGACTTGGTCTCCAACATGGCGCCCTATAGGCGCTTGTGACCAATCAGAGAGAGTATGGCCAACTCGGGTTCAGCGGTGGTCTACAACAAGGCGCCCTATAGTGGCTTGTGACCAATCAGAGAGAGTATGGCCAACTCGGGTTCAGCGGTGGTCTACAACATGGCGCCCTATAGTGGCTTGTGACCAATCAGAGAGAGTATGGCCAACTCCGGTTCAGACTTGGTCTCCAACATGGCGCCCTATAGGGACTTGTGACCAATCAGAGAGGGAGTATGGCCAACTCAGGTTCAGCGGTGGTCTACAACATGGCGCCCTATAGTGGCTTGTGACCAATCAGAGAGAGTATGGCCAACTCCGGTTCAGACTTGGTCTCCAACATGGCGCCCTATAGGGACTTGTGACCAATCAGAGAGAGTATGGCCAACTCCGGTTCAGACTTGGTCTACAACATGGCGCCCTATAGGGACTTGTGAGCAATCAGAGAGAGTATGGCCAATTCAGGTTCAGACTTGGTCTCCAACATGGCGCCCTATAGGCACTTGTGACCAATCAGAGAGAGTATGACCAATTCAGGTTCAGACTTGGTCTCCAACATGGCGCCCTATAGGCACTTGTGACCAATCAGAGAGAGTATGACCAATTCAGGTTCAGACTTGATCTCCAACATGGCGCCCTATAGGCACTTGTGACCAATCAGAGAGAGTATGACCAATTCAGGTTCAGACTTGGTCTCCAACATGGCGCCCTATAGGGACTTGTGACCAATCAGAGAGAGTATGACCAATTCAGGTTCAGACTTGGTCTCCAACATGGCGCCCTATAGGCACTTGTGACCAATCAGAGAGAGTATGACCAATTCAGGTTCAGACTTGGTCTCCAACATGGCGCCCTATAGGGACTTGTGACCAATCAGAGAGAGTATGACCAATTCAGGTTCAGACTTGGTCTCCAACATGGCGCCCTATAGGCACTTGTGACCAATCAGAGAGAGTATGGCCAACTCGGGTTCAGCGGTGGTCTACAACATGGCGCCCTATAGTGGCTTGTGACCAATCAGAGAGAGTATGGCCAACTCCGGTTCAGACTTGGTCTCCAACATGGCGCCCTATAGGGACTTGTGACCAATCAGAGAGAGTATGCCCAACTCGGGTTCAGCGGTGGTCTCCAACATGGCACCCTATAGTGGCTTGTGACCAATCAGAGAGAGTATGGCCAACTCCGGTTCAGACTTGGTCTCCAACATGGCGCCCTATAGGGACTTGTGACCAATCAGAGAGAGTATGGCCAACTCCGGTTCAGACTTGGTCTCCAACTTGGCGCCCTATAGGGACTTGTGAGCAATCAGAGAGAGTATGGCCAATTCAGGTTCAGACTTGGTCTCCAACATGGCGCCCTATAGGCACTTGTGACCAATCAGAGAGAGTATGACCAATTCAGGTTCAGACTTGGTCTCCAACATGGCGCCCTATAGGGACTTGTGACCAATCAGAGAGAGTATGACCAATTCAGGTTCAGACTTGGTCTCCAACATGGCGCCCTATAGGCACTTGTGACCAATCAGAGAGAGTATGACCAATTCAGGTTCAGACTTGGTCTCCAACATGGCGCCCTATAGGGACTTGTGACCAATCAGAGAGAGTATGACCAATTCAGGTTCAGACTTGGTCTACAACATGGCGCCCTATAGGCACTTATGACCAATCAGAGAGAGTATGACCAATTCAGGTTCAGACTTGGTCTCCAACATGGCGCCCTATAGGGACTTGTGACCAATCAGAGAGAGTATGACCAATTCAGGTTCAGACTTGGTCTCCAACATGGCGCCCTATAGGGACTTGTGACCAATCAGAGAGAGTATGGCCAACTCCGGTTCAGACTTGGTCTCCAACATGGCGCCCTATAGGGACTTGTGACCAATCAGAGAGAGTATGGCCAACTCCGGTTCAGACTTGGTCTCCAACATGGCGCCCTATAGGCACTTGTGACCAATCAGAGAGAGTATGACCAATTCAGGTTCAGACTTGGTCTCCAACATGGCGCCGTATAGGGACTTGTGACCAATCAGAGAGAGTATGGCCAACTCGGGTTCAGCGGTGGTCTACAACATGGCGCCCTATAGTGGCTTGTGACCAATCAGAGAGAGTATGGCCAACTCCGGTTCAGACTTGGTCTCCAACATGGCGCCCTATAGGGACTTGTGACCAATCAGAGAGAGTATGGCCAACTCGGGTTCAGCGGTGGTCTACAACATGGCGCCCTATAGTGGCTTGTGACCAATCAGAGAGAGTATGGCCAACTCCGGTTCAGACTTGGTCTCCAACATGGCGCCCTATAGGGACTTGTGACCAATCAGAGAGGGAGTATGGCCAACTCGGGTTCAGCGGTGGTCTACAACATGGCGCCCTATAGTGGCTTGTGACCAATCAGAGAGAGTATGGCCAACTCCGGTTCAGACTTGGTCTCCAACATGGCGCCCTATAGGGACTTGTGACCAATCAGAGAGAGTATGGCCAACTCCGGTTCAGACTTGGTCTCCAACATGGCGCCCTATAGGCACTTGTGACCAATCAGAGAGAGTATGACCAATTCAGGTTCAGACTTGGTCTCCAACATGGCGCCCTATAGGGACTTGTGACCAATCAGAGAGAGTATGGCCAACTCGGGTTCAGCGGTGGTCTACAACATGGCGCCCTATAGTGGCTTGTGACCAATCAGAGAGAGTATGGCCAACTCCGGTTCAGACTTGGTCTCCAACATGGCGCCCTATAGGCACTTATGACCAATCAGAGAGAGTATGACCAATTCAGGTTCAGACTTGGTCTCCAACATGGCGCCCTATAGGGACTTGTGACCAATCAGAGAGAGTATGGCCAACTCGGGTTCAGCGGTGGTCTACAACATGGCGCCCTACAGTGGCTTGTGACCAATCAGAGAGAGTATGGCCGGACAATCTCCTAAATGATTGGATTTTTGATCGTTACAAAAAAATTGTGATTAATCTAAAAATCTATTTTATTTTTTACATTTTTAATCGATTTAGTACGGAGCCCCTAAAGGGACATGGGAATTTTTTTTTTTTTAGACATGTATCTCGTGGCCACGAGATACGAGAAACTTTCTCGTGGCCACGAGAAACTTTTTATTAAAAAAAAATAAATAAATAAAAAAAAAAATTAATTTTTATTTTTTATTTTTATTTTTTTATAAAAAGTTTCTCGTGGCCACGAGAAACTTTCTCGTGCGCACGAGAAAGTATTGGATGCGTGCTGATGGTTTGGTGTGTGTTAAAATGGCAGTTTAGGAGTTAATATGGCTGTATTTCCAATTAGGACTTTCCCCCATGTGTGTTGTGGCAAAATGTGAATGCTTGATTAGTAGGTGTGAGACAAACACTTTATCTTCCTGGTTATTGTAACGCTACGTGTTTGACATTATTTAAGACTTTATCATGCCCGGGAAAGGACAGTTTTCCTCTTCTGTGGCTGTGGGGGGTGGGCGTGGCTTGCGGACCTGCAGCGAAGCGGAGTGTGTCAGTTAGTCCCATGTTGATGTGATCAAACTTCTTTCTTGCTTGGAAGATACACACACAATTGTAACTGTTATTTCTTCCTGCAAATAATAAATATGTACAACGTGTTTGGATGTATTCATTTATGTAAAATTGTCATTAAATGTAATATTGCCTGACAAAAAGTGATACGACGTACGTAATATTTTGATATTTACACATCGCATATTTACACACGCGCATCTGACTAGAATACCCTTATGTGCATTACATATATCAACATCAACTACCTACTGTACTGTTTACTTGTTGAAATACCCTTTTTAGAACAAATATCTACCCACATAATTTATATGTGTATATATAATATATATATATATGTGTATGTATGTATATGCATATATATATATATATATATATATATATATATATATATATATATATATATATATATATATATATATATATATATATATATATATATATATATATATATATATATATATATATATATATATATATATATATATATATATATACATACATATTATGTATAAGCATGTATATATATACTCTACCGTTGAAAAGTTTGGGGTCACATTGAAATGTCCTTATTTTGGAAGGAAAAGCACTGTACTTTTCAATGAAGATAACTTTAAACTAGTCTTAACTTTAAAGAAATACACTCTATACATTGCTAATGTGGTAAATGACTATTCTAGCTGCAAATGTCTGCTTTTTGGTGCAATATCTACATAGGTGTATAGAGGCCCATTTCCAGCAACTATCACTCCAGTGTTCTAATGGTACAATGTGTTTGCTCATTGGCTCAGAAGGCTAATTGATGATTAGAAAACCCTTGTGCAATCATGTTCACACATCTGAAAACACTTTAGCTCGTTACAGAAGCTACAAAACGGACCTTCCTTTGAGCAGATTGAGTTTCTGGAGCATCACATTTGTGGGGTCAATTAAACGCTCAAAATGGCCAGAAAAAGAGAACTTTCATCTGAAACTCGACAGTCTATTCTTGTTCTTAGAAATGAAGGCTATTCCACTAAATTGTTTGGGTGACCCCAAACTTTTGAACGGTAGTGTATATATATATTACTGTAACTTGTTCTTAAAAATAGTAGTTATTTTTTTTGTCAAATTTAGTGTTTGTGTGTATATATGTATACTGTATATATGTATGTGTGTTTCTTCCTATACAGTATACATGTATATGTGTGTGTGTGCGTGTATATACTGTGTGTATATATATATATATATATATATATATATATATATATATATATATATATATATATATATATATATATATATATATATATATATATTTATATATTATATATACACATATACATATATATATTTATATAATATATATACACATATAAATTATATGGGTAGATATTTGCTCTAAAAAGGGTATTTCAACAAGTAAACAGTACAGTAGGTAGTTGATGTTGATATATGTAATGCACATAAGGGTATTCTAGTCAGATGCGCGTGTGTAAATATGCGATGTGTAAATATCAAAATATTACGTACGTCGTATCACTTTTTGTCAGGCAATATAACATTTAATGACAATTTTACATAAATGAATACATCCAAACACGTTGTACATATTTATTATTTGCAGGAAGAAATAACAGTTACAATTGTGTGTGTATCTTCCAAGCAAGAAAGAAGTTTGATCACATCAACATGGGACTAACTGACACACTCCGCTTCACTGCAGGTCCGCAAGCCACGCCCACCCCCCACAGCCACAGAAGAGGAAAACTGTCCTTTCCCGGGCATGATAAAGTCTTAAATAATGTCAAACACGTAGCGTTACAATAACCAGGAAGATAAAGTGTTTGTCTCACACCTACTAATCAAGCATTCACATTTGCCACAACACACATGGGGGAAAGTCCTAATTGGAAATACAGCCATATTAACTCCTAAACTGCCATTTTAACACACACCAAACCATCAGCACGCATCCAATGCTTTCTCGTGGCCACGAGAAACTTTCTCGTGGCCACGAGAAACTTTTTATTAAAAAAAAATTAAAATAAAAAATATATTAATTATTATTATTATTATTATTTTTTTAATAAAAAGTTTCTCGTGGCCACGAGATACATGTCTAAAAATAAATAAATTCCTATGTCCCTTTAGGGGCTCCGTAATTTAGAATCGTTACAAAGATAAAAAAAAAAAAAAAAAAAGGAATTAATCCAAAAATCGATTTTTGACCTTTTTTAATCAATTAAAAATGTTACAAAGGAAAAAAAAAAAAAGCAATTAATCCAAACATTTATTTTTAATTTTTTTAATTGATTAAGAATTGTTACTGACCAAAAAAATTGCAACTAATCTAAAACTCGATTGTTGATTTTTTTCAATCGATTAAAAATCGTTTCAAAGAAAAAAATCGTGATTAATCTAAAACTAATTTTTTTTTTAAATTGATTAAGAATCGTTACAAAAATAAAATTAAGGATAAATTAATATAAAAATAGATTTTAGATTTTTTGAATCGACTAAGAATTGTTACAAAGAAAATAAAATCCAGATTCATCTAAAAATGGATATTTGATTTTTTTTAGTCAATTAACAAACGTTACAAAAAAAAAATCTTGATTAATCTGAAATTCTATATATGTTTTTTAAAATTTTTAAACGATAAAAATCGCTACAAAGATAAAACAAAATTCCCCTTTTGATTTTTTGTATTCGATTAAAAATTGTTAGAAAAAAATTGTGATTAACCTAAAAATATTTTTTTTTTAGAATTTTTAATTAATTAAGAATATTAACAAAGATTTTTTTAACTCGCTATAATCTGAAAATCAACTTTTGATTTTTTAAAATCAATTAAGAATCATTACAAAAAATCGCGATTTATCTAAAAATCGATTTAAATTTTTTTATTAAGAATTGTTACAAATATAAAAATTTAAAAAATCGCAATTAATCTAAAAATCAATTTTTTTATCGATTAAGAATATCTACAAAGAAGGAAAAAAAATCGCAATTAATCTAAAAATAGATTTATTTATTTTTTTAATCGATTAAAAATCGTTACAAAAAAAAATTGTGATTAATCTAAAATCAATTTTTTTAATCGATTAAGAATCGTAACAAATATTTTTTTTAAATTGCAATAATCTGAAAATCGATTTTTGACTTTTTAAAATCGATTAAGAATCATTACAGCAACAACAAAAATCGCGATTAATCTAAAAATCGATTTAGAATTTTTGTGATTAAGAATTGTTACAAATAAGAATCACGGTTCATTCGAAAAGTGATTTTTTTCCTACACCCCAAATAAATAGAGAAAAGTACTGACATGTAATACTCTGAGTCACCATGCAGGGGGTGGGGGGCGTACGTGGCATCGCAGCTGCAAACAACAAACTTCAGGAGGTCCCAAAGTGACTCTGTTTGTTAAAATAAAAATGTTGTATTTTTTTAAATGAGGTTTAAAATGGAGTGTTATTAAAAGCTTTTAATTCCAAGGCCACTTTGTTCCTTTTTGCAGGACAGACAGGAAGCAGAACACGGCAGATGTTTGCCCTCGTTGCGTAAACCTCCCACACAAAACAGTCCAAAGGTGCGCTCCTCGTACGCCTCGGTCTTCCCGCCCGGATGCAAATAGGTGAAAGGTCAGCGGGGCTATTTCCTTTGCTCAGCACAAAGCAGATGTGTCGCAATCTCACTCCTTGCTCCCTCCCCCCCCCCGCGGCCCACCCACGCTGGGCTTCCTGCAGAGCGTGTGCACGTGGACCCCTCCTCAGAAGGTTGCAGGCCTGCTTGGAGGAGGATGGACTCTGCTCTGCTGCTGCTCTCCTTCTGGGCCCTCGCCGCCACTGTGGCCCCGCAGCCTCCAGGTACGCCTCCACATGCACTTCCTGTCTCGCCGTGTCCGCTTTGATGGTGTCGCCTTGCTAAACTTCATCTTTTTGCCACTTTGTGGCTTTTTCTCCGTTTGTGTAAATATTTGTGTCCCCCCAAATATCCTTTGGGCCGTGCTCTAAAGTCTGGGGAACACATTTAATGCGACACGGAGGAGAGAGAGCCTCAAAAGTGAACTAATGCGTGATGGCCAATTGGTCCGTAATCTCTTGGATTTACATGTTTTTTTTCACCTGAGCTCGCTCAAGTTTGACCCTGGAGTGTTTGTTGTCAGTCCCGTTAATATGTGTTAAATGTCTTGTTTACAATCTGACCCACGGGGCACCAAGTGGGAATAAATAAATAAATAAATAAATAAAAAATAATATATATTTTTTTGTTTATTTATTTAATTTATTTATTTATTATTATTATTATATTATTATTTATGCATATGTATTTTTATTAAATTTTATTTATTTATTATTATTATTTGTATATATATATATATATATTTCAATTTAATTTATTTTTTATTGTTATTATATTATTATTTATACATATATATATATTTT
>NC_084741.1:12428114-12438114 GCF_033978785.1 Entelurus aequoreus
CTCCCTGACTACGGAAACACACCTCAATGCTAATTTACATTGGATATGCCATAGACATGCTACTGATTAGCATTAGCGATTTTACATGGCGATTTTCAACACCTCCACGTTTGATAACCAAGACGAGGGCCACAACCAAACAGCTGCTGTGTAATAAGTACAATACTTTCGTGTATAAACCCTCAACAAGAGACATTCAACTTCATGGCAAAGACTACTCCCTGACTATGAAACACACCTCGGACAAATGATACTCAGAAGTGCAAGAAAATGTGCATGTGCGTGTGTGTGTGTGTGTGTGTGCTGCTGAAGGATCGTCCAACAATGCCAAGATGGCCGCTAGAAAACACCCACAATGCAACCTGGGTGGTAAATGTTTCCATTGCCACCCACACGCAGTCAACAACTTCCTGCTGCTCCTTTTTTACCAGCACCACCCATGCAAGGAGGGTAAACAAAGGGCCTGCTGCCAGGGGGACGTAACGTGTGTGTGTGTGTGTGTGTGTGTGTGTGTGTGTGTGTGTGTGTGTGTGTGTGTGTGTGTGTGTGTGTGTTATCCCAACAGAGTCGTGCCCAGAGAGACTAGTGGGAGAAGAGAGGAAGAGGACGTGTCCCCGACCTTGTAAAGTGGACAAAGACTGTGGCAGCAAGCGTCAATGTTTGTGTGACGGCCAGTGTGGTCTCAGCTGTGTGGCTCCAGGTGTGTGTGTGTGTGTGTGTGTGTGTGTGTGTGTGTGTGTGCGTGTGTGTGTGTGTGTGTGTGTATACAAAAGCCAAAAGCAGTGAAGTTGTCCTGTTGTGTAAATGGTAAATACAAACAGATTGCAATGATTTGCAAATCCTTTTCAACTTTATATTCAATGGAATGTACTGAAATAAGCAGGGGCGTCCATGATAACGTTGCTTGGATGGCAACATATGTTGTTCCAAAAGCTGTATGTACCTTTCAGCATTAATGGTGCCTTCACAGATGTGTAAGTTACCGATGTCTTGGGCACTAATACACCCCCATACCATCACACATGCTGGCTTTTACGCTTTCACCCTAGAACAATCCGGATGGTTCTTTTCCTCTTTGGTCCGGAGGACACGACATCCACAGTTTCCAAAAACAATTTGAAATGTGGACTCGTCAGACCACAGAACACTTTTCCACTTTGCATCAGTCCATCTTAGATGAGCTCGGGCCCAGCGAAGCCGGCGGCGTTTCCGGGTGTTGTTGATAAATGGCTTTGGCTTTGCATAGTAGAGTTTTAACTTGCACTTACAGATGTAGCGACCAACTGTAGTTACTGACAGTGCTTTTCTGAAGTGTTCCTGAGCCCATGTGGTGATATCCTTTACACAGATGTGGCTTTTTGATGCAGTACCGCCTGAGGGATCCAAGGTGTGTAATATCATGGCTTACGTGCAGTGATTTCTCCAGATTCTCTGAACCTTTTGATGATATTACGGAGCGTAGATGGTGAAATCCCTAAATTCCTTGTTGAGAAATGTTGTTCTTAAACAATTTGCTCAGGCATTTGTTGACAAAGTGGTGACCCTCGCCCCGTCCTTGTTTGTGAACGACTGAGCATTTCATGGAAGCTGCTTTTATACCCAATCATGGCACCCACCTGTTCCCAATTAGCCTGTTCACCTGTGGGATGTTCCAAATAAGTCTTTGATGAGCATTCCTCAACTTTCTCACTCTTTTTTGCCACTTGTGCCAGCTTTTTTGAAACATGTTGCAGGCATCAAATTCCAAATGAGCTAATATTTGCAAACAATACCAAAGTTTCTCAGTGTGAACATGAAATATCTTGTCTTTGCAGTCTATTCAATTGAATATAAGTTGAAAAGGATTTGTTGTATTCTCTTTTTATTTAGCATTTACACAACGTGACAACTTCACTGCTTTTGGGGTTTGTATATACTATGGGTGTGTGTGTATTACAATGTGCATTCATCTATACATATACAGTATATCAAACTATACACCTATATGCATATATATATATATATATTTATATATATATATATATTAAATTATACATATATACAGTATATATATATATATATATATATATATATATATATATATATATATATATATATATATATATATATATATATATATATATATATATATATATATATATATATATATGTGTGTGTGTCTAAGTCTATGTGTGTTTTCCTCAGGTCGTACCTGTCCGTGGCCTTTGACCCCAAGCGCGGACTGGGAGTCCCGCCTCCTGTCGCCCACCCACTCCTTCTCCGCCCTGCTGGAGGTGCGCTGCAAGTCAGGATTGTCTCTGCCCAGCGGTCTGGATGCCACCATTCGCCGTTGCCAAGGCGACCGCCAGTGGAGCGGGGAGGAGCCTACCTGCACAGGTGAGGGAGACGTCTTCCCATAATAATCCACAACGTCAACAATGGTTTATTGTTTATTGTGTCGCCATAGCAACCACAACATATTTTACAATGCAATGTTTTCATAACCACTTCTGGATGTATATCTATATACTTTATATCAGGGGTGGGCAATTAATTTTTACCGGGGGCCGCATGAGCAACCCGAGCACTGCTGGAGGGCCACACTGACAATATTTCAATTAAATTTTGCTCAAATTATTTTTGATATACCGTAAGATAGATAATAATAATAATAATATTTTCATTTAACCTAACTTATCTTTATACAAAAGCAGATGGCTTTTGATGGTTTTATTTTTAACACTTTCTTACACAACACTTCCTGATGTATATTACAATACAAAAATTTCAATTTCTGTCACTTTATCCTGCATCCTCTTTGTTGTAAAACCTTTATTTAACCAGATAAGAAAACGTTGTGAACGTAGCACGTACGCCTGTAAGGTGATTGGCGAAGAAGGAGGAAGCGTTGCTGTTGCGGAAATGAGGAGTGAGGATTGGTTTTCCTTTTGGAAAGAACGAGATAAGTTGAGCTGTGTTAGTATAGCTTGCTCAATAAAAGTTTAAAAAGTGCATCAGACTTGGTGTGCACTTCTTCTGGACGCTACAATTGATGTCAGAAGTGGGATGAAATGCCTCCCAGTTCGCCTTGCCATCAAACCTGGGAGTCTTCATTGAGGGCGGAATTCCCCCCGTGGCAAGCAGCGTGGCTGCACCTGTAAACGCTCTCTCTCTCTCTCTCTCTCTCTCTCTCTCTCTCTCTCTCTCTCTCTCTCTCTCTCTCTTTGCGGCGAGCTCCTCACGTGGCACGTACCTCCCGATGACGTAGCACACAAACAGTGCAGTATGTGCAAAGTTTTACTTCTGCCACCAATTGTAGCGTCCAGAAGAAGTGCACATCAAGTCTGACGCTCTTTTTAAACTTTTATTGAGCAAGCTATACTAACACAGCTCAACATATCTCGTTCCTTCCACGCGCACGTCTCCTCACTCCTCATTTACGCAACTCAAGAAGACAACATCTACTTCAGCAGGTCGTTACACTATATTCTTTAAAAACAGCAACGTGTGTACCACAAATAAGCACACAGCTTTACCTTTACTTGTCTTGTTGAAAACACGCCATTCGTCATCAACTTTTCTCTTTTTAGCGGGCATCACTTGTCGCTGTGCGCCTTCCCTCACAGGACATACGCACATATAACACTTTTCAAAATAAAAGCAGCACAGTTGTATTGCACGCACGACAAAGATGTTTTTTTTAATTTATTTTGTAATTTGAGATTGCCGCTGCGCGCACGAGCATACGTCCACACGGAAGTAATACAAATAACGCTTTTCAAAACAAAAGCAGCACCGTTGTATTGCACACTCGAAATAGATGCTTTTTAAAATTTATTTTGTAATTTATAATTGGCCTCACGCGGGCCGGACAGGGACGTACAAAGGGCCGGATGCGGCCCGCGGGCCGCACAATGCCCAGGTCTGCTTTATATTCATGTAGTATACATCTGTGTACTCTATATCTATGTACTGTATCTCTATATACTCTATGTACTCTATAGCTGTATACTGTATCTCTATGTGCTGTATAATAAATATATATAATATTATATATATTATATATAATATATATAATATATATATATAATATATATATATATATATATATATATATATATATATATATTGTATATATAATATATATAATATCTAGTGTTGATATTGATCTTTATACAACACTGATAATATAATATTACTTAGATAATAATAATAATAATAATAATGATAATAATAATAATAATAATAATAATAATAATAATAATAATAATAATAATAATAATAACTAGAAAAGCCGTGCTTTGAAGATGGTGAGTTTCAGGAATAACTGTACAAAATGAGCTACAGAGCTAGCCTTAAATATTAGCATGCTTACATAAAAATACCAACATTTAGCATGTGTGTATATATATATATATATATATATAATATATATATATATATATATATTGTATATATAATACAATATCTAGTGTTGATATTGATCTTTATACAACACTGATAATATAATATTACTTAGATAATAATAATAATAATAATAATGATAATAATAATAATAATAATAATAATAATAATAATAATAATAATAATAACTAGAAAAGCTGTGCTTTGAAGATGGTGAGTTTCAGGAATAACTGTACAAAATGAGCTACAGAGCTAGCCTTAAATATTAGCATGCTTACATAAAAATACTAACATTTAGCATGTGTGCAAACGATAGCATGATGACAGTTAGCATGTTTCGTACAGCAAGTTATACGACTCAAAGGTGTATGGCTGCGGAAATAGAGAAAAAAAAGTGTTAAATTAGGTGGAAAGGTTAGCATGCTTAAGTTAGCTAGCTAGCATGCTATCGTTTGCATGCTAAAAGCTAACAAGTGTCACATGCCAATTTATATGACTCTGGGGTAAACGGTTGCAAAACTAGCTCAAAAAGTTAGCATGCTAGCAAGCTAACGCAAGCATGATAAAAGTTATCTTGTGTCACATATCCGACGGTATAACACATGTGGGGGTTCGTTGGCCGGTTTGTCTCGTATTAGATGAAAGGTGCGTACCCATTCAATCGGCCCATGTTTTTATTTCTTAGTGAATAGCGTTGCCATGGTAACACGAAATGTTCCCACTTTACATTTCCGCCATCATCGTGAACGAGACTTTTCCGACGGTGTAAAATATTTGGGGGTTCGTTGGCCAGTTCGTCTCGTATTAGACGAAAGGTGCGTACCCATTCAATCAGCCCATGTTTTTATTTCTTGGTGAATAGCTTCCCTGCACGGCTGTCCAGAGAAGATTATTGGAGATGGCTCAGGAATGTTTTCTTGTATTATATTAACATTAATAATAATATATTAGTAAAACAATATTATTATTATTATTAATAATAATAATACATTTGTAATACTATATTAATTATAATAATAATAATAATACATTCGTAATATAATATTATTATTAATAATAAATTAGTAATACAAAATAATAAGAAGAATACAATAATAACACAATATTATTAATAATAATAATAATTTACTAATACAATAGTAATATGAATAACAATAATATTAATAATAATAACATTAGTAATACAATATTGTTAACAACAAATACAATAATACAATTTTAGTAATACAATATTAATGATAATAATAATACATTAGGAATACAATATTGTTAACAAAAAAATACAATAGTACAATTTTAGTAATACAATATTAATGATAATAATAATAAATTAGTAATACAAAATAATAATAATAATTAATTAATAACACAATATTATTAATAATAATTTAGTAATACAATTTTAATATGAATAACAATAATAATAAATTAGTAATACAATATTGTGAACAAGAAATATAATAATAACATTTTAGTAATACAATATTAATGATAATAATAATAAATTAGTCATACGAAATAATAATAAGAATACATTATTAACACAATATTATTATTATTAATAATAATGTAGTAATACGACATAAATATGAATAACAACAATAATAATAATAAATCAGTAATACAATATTGTTAACAACAAAAATAATAATACAATTTTAGTAATACAATATCAATGATAGTAATAAATTAGTAATACGAAATAATAATAACAATACATTAATAACACAGTATTATTAATAATAATTAGTAATACAATATTAATATGAATAACAATAATAATAATAATAATAATACATTATTAATACAATATTGTTAACAACAAATATAATAATACAATTTTAGAATAAAATATTAATGATAATAATAATGATAAATTAGTAATATTTTTAATAATATATTAGTAATATAATATTATTATTAATAATAATAATACAATAGTGATACAATATAATTATTAATAATATGAATACATTAGTAATACAATATTAGTCATAATAATAATAATAAAACAACAAAAATAAAGTTTATGTAAGATATTCTGATCATAAAAGTGCTTTGCGTCGAAATATTTGTTCTTTTTAAAAAAAGTTGATTTAGATTATGTAAGACAGTAATTTACTGCACTTAAACATCTTGAATTAAAATGTAACTGTTTGATTAATCTGAGTGAAAAAAAATAATAGTTTGACAACATTAATACAAGTACAAATGCATTTCTACAATCAAATAGTAACCTATTTCCATTGAAATTATTATTTATATATGATATTAAATATAGTATAGTCGGGACGCGGGGGCAGCAGCCTAAGCAGGGAAGCCCAGACTTCCCTCTCCCCAGTCACTTCGTCCGGCTCCTCCCGGGGGATCCTGAGGTGTTTCCAGGCCAGCCGGGAGACATAGTCTTCCCGACGTGTCCTGGGTCTTCCCCGTGGCCTCCTACCGGTCGGGCATGCCCTAAACGGTGGCATCCTGACCAGATGCCCGAACCACCTCATCTGGCTCCTCTCCATGTGGAGGAGCAGCGGCTTTACTTTGATGACAGAGCTTCTCACCCTATCTCTAAGGGAGAGACCCTCCACCCGGCGGAGGAAACTCATTTGGGCCGCTTGTACCCGTGATCTTGTCCTTTCGGTCATAACCCAAAGCTCATGACCATAGGTGAGGATGGGAACGTAGATTGACCGCTAAATTGAGAGCTTTGCCTTCCGGCTCAGCTCCTTCTTCACCACAACGGATCGATACAGCGTCCGCATTACTGAAGACGCCGCACCGATCCGCCTGTCGATCTCACCATCCACTCTTCCCTCACTCGTGATCAAGACTCTGAGGTACTTGAACTCCTCCACTTGGGGAAGGGTCTCCTCCGCAACCCGGAGATGGCACTCCACCCTTTTCCAGGCGAGAACCATGGACTCGGACTTGGAGGTGCTGATTCTCATCCCAGTCGCTTCACACTCGGCTGCAAACCGATCCAGTGAGAGCTGAAGATCCTGGCCAGATGAAGCCATCAGGACCACATCATCTGCAAAAAGCAGAGACCTAATCCTGCAGCCACCAAACCGGATCCCCTCAACGCCTTGACTGCGCCTAGAAATTCTGTCCATAAAAGTTATGAACAGAATGGGTGACAAAGGGCAGCCTTGGCGGAGTCCAACCCTCACTGGAAACGTGTCCGACTTACTGCCGGCAATGTGGACCAAGCTCTGACACTGATCATACAGGGAGCTGACCACCACAATCAGACAGTCCGATACCTCATACTCTCTGAGCACTCCCCACAGGACTTCCCGAGGGACACGGTCGAATGCCTTCTCCAAGTCCACAAAACACATGTAGACTGGTTGGGCAAACTCCCATGCACCCTCAAGGACCCTGCCGAGAGTATAGAGCTGGTCCACAGTTCCACGACCAGGACGAAAACCACACTGTTCCTCCTGAATCCGAGGTTGGACTATCCGGCGTAGCCTCCTCTCCAGTACACCTGAATAGACCTTACTGGGAAGGCTGAGGAGTGTGATCCCACGATAGTTAGAACACACCCTCCGGTTCCCCTTCTTAAAGAGAGGAACCACCACCCCGGTCTGCCAATCCAGAGGTACCGCCCCCGATATCCACGTGATGCTGCAGAGTCTTGTCAACCAAGACAGCCCCACAGCATCCAGAGCTTTAAGGAACTCCGGGCGGATCTCATCTCACCACGGGGCCTTGCCACCGAGGAGCTTTTTAACTACCTCAGCAACCTCAGCCCCAGAAATAGGAGAGCCCACCACAGAATTCCCCAGGCACTGCTTCCTCATAGGAAGACGTGTTGGTGGGATTGAGGAGGTCTTCGAAGTATTCCCTCCACCGATCCACAACATCCGCAGTCGATGTCAGCAGAACACCATCCCCACCATACATGGTGTTGACAGTGCACTGCTTCTCCTTCCTGAGGCGGCGGATGGTGGTCCAGAATCGCTTCGAAGCCATCAGGAAGTCGTTTTCCATGGCTTCCCCGAACTCCTCCCATGTCTGAGTTTTTGCCTCTGCGACCGCTGAAGCCGCACACCGCTTGGCCTGTCGTTACCTGTCCGCTGCCTCAGGAGTCCTATGACCCAAAAGAACCCGATAGGACTCCTTCTTCAGCTTGACGGCATCCCTCACCGCCGGAGTCCACCAACGGGTTCTAGGATTACCGCCACGACAGGCACCAACTACCTTGCGGCCACAGCTCCAGTCAGCCGCCTCGACAATAGAGGCGCGGAACATGGTCCACTCGGACTCAATGTCCAGCACCTCCCTCGTGACATGTTCAAAGTTCTTCCGGAGGTGGGAATTGAAACTCTCTCTGACAGGAGACTCTGCCAGACGTTCCCAGCAAACCCTCACAATGCGTTTGGGTCTGCCAGGTCTGTCCGGTATCCTCCCCCACCATCGCAGCCAACTCACCACCAGGTTGGTGATCGGTAGAAAGCTCCGCCCCTCTCTTCACCCGAGTGTCCAAAAATGAGGCCGCAAATCCGATGACACAACTACAAAGTCGATCATGGAACTGCAGCCTAGGGTGTCCTGGTGCCAAGTGCACATATGGACACCCTTATGCTTGAACATGGTGTTTGTTATGGACAATCTGTGACGAGCACAAAAGTCCAACAACAAAACACCACTCGGGTTCAAACCTGGGCGGCCATTCTTCCCAATCACGCCTCTCCAGGTTTCACTTTCGCTGCCAACATGAGCATTGAAGTCCCCCTGTAGAACGAGGGAATCACCCGGGGGAGCACCCTCAAGTACTCCCTCAAGTGAATCCAAAAAGTGTGGTTACTCTGAGCTGCGGTTTGGCGCGTAAGCGCAAACCACTGTCAGGACCCGTCCCCCCACCCGAAAGCGGAGGGAAGCTACTCTCTCGTCCACTGGGTTGAACTCCAACATGCAGGCTCTGAGCCGGGGGCCAACAAGAATTGCCACCCCAGCCCGTCGCCTCTCACCCGCAATGCCAGAGTACAAGAGAGTCCAGCCCCTCTCGAGAGAACTGGTTCCAGAGCCCTTGCTGTGCGTCGAAGTGAAGTCGACTATATCCAGCCGGAACTTCTCCACCTCACGCACAAGCTCAGGCTCCTTCCCCCCCAGCCAGGTGACGTTCCACGTCCCAAGAGCTAGCTTCTGTAGCCGAGGATCGGACGGCCAACCTACTCAGTGGCCTAGTGGTTAGAGTGTACGCCCTGAGATCGGTAGGTTGTGAGTTCAAACCCCGGCCGAGTCATACCAAAGACTATATTGTGGCCTGCTGGGGCAGCAGGCTGAGAGCGAGGGACGCAAACAGACTGGACAAGTTGGTAGAGAAGGCCAGTAACGTGGTGGGAGTGGAGCTGGACTCTCTGGCGGTGGTGTCAGAGAGGAGAAGTCTAGCAAAGCTCCTAGCCATTATGGACAACAACTCCCACCCACTACACTCACATTATGGACAACACCTCCCACCCACTACACTCACATGATGGACAACACCTCCCACCCACTACACTCACATGATGGACAACACCTCCCACCCACTACACTCTTATTATGGACAACACCTCCCACCCACTACACTCACATGATGGACAACACCTCCCACCCACTACACTCACATGATGGA